>NC_137678.1:13506449-13513949 GCF_963989245.1 Nansenia antarctica
AAAGTGTTTTTTGAAACGGGATGTTTTGGTGGCCAGGGATCGGTAGAGCCGTCCAGAGGGCAACAGTTGGAACAGGTGGTGAGCAGGGTGGGAGGGGTCAGAGATAATTTAATTTTATTTGCTCTATTGGTAGTGTGTTTGAGATATAATGACTCAACTGATGGGAGAGGGGTGCCGGTGATCTTAGATGATCTTAGGGTGGGACCTAAAGTTGTTTGACTCTTTGTCCTTATTGTATTTGTGTGTAATAATAATGATAATATTTTTTATTTGTATAGCACTTTTCCTGCGTTGCAGCTCAAAGTGCTTTAGTCATTATATAGATGGGTTTTTAGTCTTGACTTGAACATTATTTGCTGTGGTTGCATCCCTAATGTAAACTGGCAGTGTATTCCACAATTTCAGTGCATGAAATGAGAATGCAGCCTCACCAAATCTCTTCTTTTGTACATGTGGTACACAGAGAAAACCAGCGTCAGAAGACCTGAGAGCTCTATTGGGCTGATATGCTAGCAAAAGGTCTTTCAGATATTCTGGTGCTGTGCCAGTGAGAGCTTTATAAACAAGCAGAAGGATCTTGAAATCTATTCTGAACTTAACAGGAAGCCAGTGTAGACAATGGTGTGGTCTTATCAATGGTGTGGTCTTATCATAATTGTACTACTGATCATTAAGTAGGCAAAAGAATTCCGGAACAATCACACATCTAGAGTTCCATGAGTGTTTTATGTGGTGTTTACCTAGCAACGACACTTTTGATTGGTTACAAAACGAAGCATCACCACTGATGCATGTCTGGTGAATAAAGTCACCCCGTGGCACTCTAGAATGACGAGTTAACGAGTTAAAGTGATACTTCACCCAAAATGGTAAATGGACTGCACTTTTATAGAGCCTTTATCCAAAGCGCTTTACAACGGCCTCTCATTCACCCATTCACACACCAATGGCGGCAAGTTACCATGCATGGCGCCGGTCTGCTCACTGGGAGCTATTCGGGGTTCAGTGTCTTGCCCAAGGACACTTCGATATGTGGCCAGCCGGGGCTCGAACCGCCGATCTGCCAACCTTGCGATCATTAGACGGCGGCTCTACCTCCTGAGCCACAGCTGCGCCACAGCCGCCCCAAAATGACATCGGTGTTTCCTTGTCAGCAGTCCACGGACTCAAAAAGAGTGGTTTGATGCACATTGTGATGTACTACAGCCTGTTGTTAGGGGAAGGGGGGGGGGGCCCTAACCTACCCCTGATCACCACCACCGACACGTTGACACAACACAATGATGCTTGATTGAGCTCTAGTTAAGATTCGATTTCCACATGAACAACCATCCCCTCTCTTCAGAGGAGACCAGCCCCCCTCTCTCCTGCCAAATCCCCTCTACCCTCCTCTTCCTCTACCCTCCTCTTCCTCTACCCTCCTCTTCCTCTACCCTCCTCTTCCTCCTTTTGATCAATGGCTCATCAGAGAGACCCAGAGAAATCCAGCATGCCTGCAGGGGAGAGATGTCATCAATCACCCTCCTATTCTACCAGTCCCCCCGAAAAGACTGGCCACTTGTTAAAGAGGGAGGAGAGAGAGAGAGAGAGAGAGAGAGAGAGAGAGAGAGAGAGAGAGAGAGAGAGAGAGAGAGAGAGAGAGAGGGAGAGAGAGAGAGAGAGAGAGAGAGAGAGAGAGGGAGAGAGGGAGAGAAAGGAGGGATGGAAGGGAGGCTTTTTTATTTGAATGAAGAAGGGCCTCTGACTGGAGAGAGAGAGAGAGAGAGAGAGAGAGAGAGAGAGAGAGAGAGAGAGAGAGAAAGAGAGAGGGAGAGAGAAAGGAGGGATGTGGAAAGGACGCTTTTTATATTTGAATGAAGAAGGGCCTCTATGACCGCTGCAGCTGCGAGGCCCGGATAGAGAGAGGGGGCTTTTAAAAGCTTCGGGAGAGAGCGCCTTACAATATAGGAATTATGTCAGATAAAGAGAGCTCTATCCTCGTAGGGTCTAGTGGAGACCCTAGTCCTTTCTATCTAACAGATAGGAGGGAGGCTGAGGCAGCTTAGGACTCAGGGCGCCGCTCACACATCGCAAGCCGCCTTCCTCCCTCTCTCTCTCTCTCTCCGATCACGAGGCAGAGAGGGATAGAGGGATCTGACCATCTGCAGACGGGCGCTTTAGATTAGGAAACTGGGGAGTGGATGAGAGTGAGAGGCGGGATGGCGTCATCATCCAGAGAGGGAGGGAGAGAGAGGGAGGGAGGGAGGGAGGGAGGAAGGGAGAGGAAAAATCATCATTCCTGGGTCGGGTTGTCATGGCAACGAGGCGGCAGTGTTTGACAAATGTTATTCGGGAGGAGGATTGTGTGTTGGCAGTGAGAGGCAGGGGTGGGGGGGGCGGGGGGGGCGTAGGTTTCAGGATGTGTGTGTACGTGTGCATGTGTGTACGTGTGCATGCGTGTGTGCGTGCATTGCATCATAAGAATTTGACGAGACAGTGTGTGTGTGTGTGTGTGTGTGTATGTACGTATGTGTGCGTGTGTGTGATGAGACAGTGTGTGTGTGTGTGTGTGTGTGTGCGTGTGCGTGTGTGTGATGAGACAGTGTGTGTGTGTGTGTGCGTATGTGTGATGAGACAGTGTGTGTGTGTGTGTGTGTGTGTGTGTGTGTGTGTGCGTGTGTGTGATGAGACAGTGTGTGTGTGTGTGTGTGTGCGTATGTGTGATGAGACAGGGTGTGTGTGTGTGTGTGTGTGTGTGTGTCGGGGAGGAGGAGGTGAACAAACAAACAAAGGTTCCCTTCCTCCTGGAGATGACGCCAGAGCTGGCAACAGAAGGAGTGTGCAATCCCACCATGCATTGCACCAGCTCTCTCTCTCTCTTTCTCTCTCTCCCTGCCTTCGACCTTCGTTGTTGTTTTTTCCTCTGGTTCTCTCCGTGTCTCACCGTAGAGAGAGAGAGGCACATACAATATTAATAATACTACGTCTTTGAATATTCTGGATCCAAAACGTGATATTGCCATCGGTGGGGGGGGGGGGGGGGGGGGTCGGGTGGGGGGGGTGGGGGGGTGAGGTGGATTAAACTCTGGTCTAAATCCGTCAAGCCTACACTATCCTCTCCTTAGCAACTGGGTCAATGAGATGTGGAATCCGCGCCACAGTCCTCCTACCTCCTCTTCCTCTTCACAGCTTTTGCGTATTCATCTCACGTCAGTTCCTCCGTGTTGTGATGACCGCGTGGTCAGAGAGAGTGAATCAGCAGTAGAGGGAGGAGAGAGGGAGAGGAGAGAGGGAGGAGAGGAGAGAGGGAGGAGAGGAGAGAGGGAGGAGAGGGAGGGGAGAAGAGAGGGAGGGGAAGAGAGAGGGAGGTGATGAGTATGTGGGGAGACGGGGCCGTTAAGTGGAGCGAAGTGCGAAGTCATTAACTCGCCTAAATACCGGAGGGCCGCACACACACATACTGTACTCACACACACACACACACACACACACACACACACACACACACACTCACACACACAACACACACACACACACACACACACACACACTCACACACACACACACACACACACACACACACACACACACACACACACACATATACACACACACACACACATGCTGTTTCATGCGCCCTGGGAGATGGTTTTAATTAAGGCCCCTGACATGTGGCTGGGACTGACGGTCACCAGCATACAGTTGACATTTGAATGACATCCATTCCTCTCACAATAATTGGATCACTGCTGACAGCCTGAAATAGGTGCCGAGCTCCTCTCCTCTCCGCTTCCGCTCCGGAACCCTCCATCCAGCCTCGACGTTACCCTCCACCCAGAGCTAGCCGCTTTCTTAATCAGAACTTGCACACACACACACACACACACACACACACACACACACACACACACACACACACATACATACACACACACACACACACACACACACACACACACTATACATAGACTTGTGCACACACAGGAACGAGCAGAAGTTGTCTGTTTCTCTTACACACACACACACACACACACACACACACACACACACACACACACACACACACACACACACACACACACACACACACAGATTGGAGAGAGAGAATAAACCTCCTCCATGCCAAGGAAGTAGCCAAGTAGCTCTGGTATTCCAGCCAACAATAACAGTCGTCATAGCAGTAATGAAGCCTGTGAGATGGGGGGGGGGGGGGGGGGGGGAGGAGGGGGGTGGGTGGTTTGGATTTGGATTCGTCTCATTCAGTCCGTCATGTGATTCCCGCCCAATGCGTTCTTCTGTTTTTGTTTTTCGTCTCTTCTCGTTCATCGAAAAGGCTGTGTCGTCGATTCGCCTGACCTTATGAAGCATTCGGAATTATACAGCCTGTAAGTGTCAGTGCTTAAACTCTACTGAGCCTGGCGGAAAGCTTCAGGGAAACGTCTCTTCTGTCTCTGAGTGACTCGTTGTGTCTTGAGGGGATCGGCTCCCCCGCGGATGGGGGTGCGTTTTGAAAAAAAAACATGCTTCGCCACGGGGGAGGGGGGAGGATGGTGGGGGAGGGGGGAGGATGGTGGGGGAGGAGGGAGGATGGTGGGGGAGGAGGGAGACTGGCGGGGGTAGAACATCGGTGACGGGGGGGCCTCATTATAGGACAGGGGGCTCATTATAGGACAGGGGTCATTATAATAATAATAATAATAATAATAATAATAATAATAATAATAACTTTATTTGTATAGCGCTTTTCCTGCAAACGTTGCAGCTCAAAGTGCTTAATCATTATATATATCTTAATTTAATTATTTTGTCATTTAAATGCAATATAAAAGGATGGGTTTTTATAATCTTAGGGGTCATTATAGGACAGGGCTCATTATAGGACAGGGGTCATTATAGGACAGGGCTCATTATAGGACAGGGGTCATTATAGAACAGAGCACAATGCCAACGTAGAGTACAGTAGGAGAGAGGGACACAGGGAGACCCTGTGGTGCAGTAGTTGGGTGATTGCTCTCTGGGTGATCTCCCCAGTGTTGCATGAGCTCGCACCACTCAGAAATACGACTGACTGAGGGGGGGTGGGGGGTGAGGGTTGGGGAGGGGCGGGAGGAGAGAGAGAGAGAGACAGACAGGTGTACAAGAGTCGGAATTCAAAAGGCATGTTTGAAAAGGAATGATGGGTAAAGGTTGCCGTGGTTTGGCCCTCTGGCGTCTTGGGGGCCTCTGAAAAAAACACTAGACGGTCTCCACCTTCAAACACAACACAGGAGCTGTGAAAAGAGCTCGGGGGGGGGGGGGGGAGAAGGTAGGGGAGCAGAGCATGGGCAAGATCTAAAGAGCACACCTCAGGAACTCTATCTCTTCGCGGTACGTACTCCCAATGGTATTTATCTGGGAGGCATCCCTGCCCTGTGTCAGCGAGAACAATGTGTTTCTGTATCGTATGTCTGAGGGGTGAAGCTCATCCAACACTGGAGCCAAATCAGCCAGAGAGCAATAATAATAATAATAATGATAATAATAATAACAATAACAATAATAATAATAACAACAACAACCATAATAATAACAATAACAATAACAATAATTATAATAATAATCACAATAATAATAATAATAATAATAACAACTTTTATTTGTATAGCGCTTTCCCTGCAGACGTTGCAGCTCAAAGTGCTCCAATCATTATATAATCATAATTTAATTATTTAGTAATTTAAAGGCAATATTACATTATGAAAATAGATGGGTTTTTAGTCTTGACTTGAACATAATTTGCTGAGGTTGCATCCCTAATGTAAACTGGCAGTGCATTCCACAATTTGGGTGCACAAAATGAGAATGCAGCCTCACCAAATCTCTTCTTTTGTACATGTGGTACACAGAGAAAGCCAGCGTCAGAAGACCTGAGAGCTCTATTGGGCTGATATGCTAGCAAAAGGTCTTTCAGATATTCTGGTGCCAGTGAGAGCTTTATAAACAAGTAGAAGGAACTTGAAATCTATTCTGAACTTAACAGGAAGCCAATCACCCAACTATCACCACAGGGTCTCCCTGTGTCACTTGCTCATACTGTGCGTGTGTGTGTGTGTGTGTGTGTGTGTGTGTGTGTGTGTGTGTGTGTGTGTGTGTGTGTGTGTGTGAGTGTGAGTAGCTACAGCACTGTATATATTTTGTGATGTAATTCTTTTACTTTCTGACTACTGTAAGAGTGTTTAGGAGACAGCCTCTGTTTCCCTGGAGACAAATCTCGGAACGTCTGCAGCAATTCTATCGGCACAACGATGTTGTCGTTGTTTGTCACAAAGACGTGGCAGAAATGGTGATATCAGTCCTCGGGAACTAGGTCTTGTGTGCACCTTGTGGGAGTGGGGGGGGGAGGGGGCGCTCACACCCAGGCCTCTGAAAGAAGCCCTGAATTCAGAACGTTACTGATAGTTCCGCTTCAATTTAGGCCTACACATCTTAGGGTTTTTTTGTTTGTTTTTTCTGAGTGGGGCAGTCCCACTCATATTTATACTTTTTTAATTGACAGATACAGTAGAGATTTTAGACAGGAAGGATGGGTGAGAGAGAGGAGGGATGTCATGCAGGATATGTCCCCGGCCGGAATCAAACCAGGGACCCTGCGGTTTCATGGTCAACGCTTAACCCGCTACGCCACCTAAGCGCCCCCACATCTTAGTTTTTAAGTCTCTCTTTCTCTCTGTGGTTGATGATCATACAGAGGCTGTTGACACAGTATGTAGTTATTTGGATCAGATTTATCTCCACTTTTGTGGAGTGGCGTTATCAGTCCTTGGTTCCAAATATTGGGGAAGATCCCAGACCTAAGGACAATGTCGAGGAGTTTTAATATAGCCAATTGGAATTTGAATTTTTACATTTCATTTCGGATGCCATCAACACCACAGGCCTTCTTGGTTTCGAGTGATTTTATTTTGTCCTGTACTTCGTTTAGTGTAATTGGGGAGTATGTCTGTCTCTCTCTCTGTCTCTCTCTCTCTCTCTCTCTCTCTCTCTCTCTCTCTCTCTCTCTCTCTCTCTCTCTCTCTCTCTCTCTCTCTCTCTCTCATTGTTCTCCCCTTCCTCTCCTTCCCCATGTCCATTAGCTATTTCGTCGCTCTTTGATGGTTTTGATGGCGGAAATTGAGGCAGCCCAGATCCTCTGCCGTCCGAATAGATTAGGAGACGGTGATGTGTATCATCAAGGCAGTCAGGAGGGAGGCAGTATTTAGTCTGCGTGACTGTGTTATTCTTTTTTATCTTTTTATTGCCAAAAGCACCCGTGGCTAGGAAGCATGCAGTCGGGTGTGTAAGGCACGATAAAGGAAGCAGGAAATGCTATCCTGTTCAATATTAGGTCGGTGTAATAAACCTCATCAAGGTTATGCTTGCAAACAAAATACAGAGAAACAGGAAGGACTATTGTTTGTAATAAACAACGCCTCTGAATTTAATTGGTTTCATGAAGCTAGAGAGCTTGCTAGCCAACAATGGAAGTCATTCAGCTCTGTTTGT
>NC_137678.1:13518949-13523949 GCF_963989245.1 Nansenia antarctica
ACAAGGGGGGCAGTAGAAGTCTTCGGGGACACAGTATAGGGGAATAGCAGGTGTCAAAGGAGATGCAGTGCTGGGAGGTAGTGGATGTCTCAGGAGGAGCAATTAAGGTGTAACCTGAATAGATGGGTCTTCAGTCTCCGACGGAAGATGGGTAGTGACTCTGCAGTTCTGACAGCCGTGGGAAGCTCATTCCACCAGCGGGGAGCCAGGGTAGTGAAGAGACGTGATCAGGCAGCAGCGCGACACGCACACACGCATTCACACGCATTCACGCGCACATGTACACTCACATATCTTCTGGAGGGGTTAAGCTTTGTTTTAACTCTCTGACTGTAGGGCAGAAGAACAGACATCTCTTTATTATTTCAATTCAACTTAGTGGAAAATCCAATGGAAGCTTGTGCTCCAAGGTCACCACTAGTGAAATGGTTTCGAAGACAATTAGTTCGATGATATTTCCAGTTTTCAGCAGTTACTCAGGTCCTTGCCAAGGCCCATGGATGAATGCAGTTGTATTGATAGCCAAGTAGCCAACTGTCTTTGAATTTTGTCTGAATCTTTTGTTATTTTTTTCTGTCAGTAAGTGCACTTTCAGAGCATACACACACCTACACACACATACACACACACACACACACACACACACACACACACACACACACCTACACACACCTACACACACACACACCTACACACACCTACACACACACACACACACACACACCTACACACACACACACACACACACACACACACACACACACACACACATACACACCTACACCTACACACACACACACACACACACACACACACACACACACACACACACACACACACACACACACACACCTACACACACCTACACACACATATAGCAAGTCCACACTCATTTACAGCAGAAGCAGCCATCAGATAATCAATGACACTACTGGAAGCCAGGCCAATCATCATACTGTATCACAAAATGATTATGATAATTATCAGCTTGTCAAGAGGAGACACCTGAATTAACTCCCTTCTACTTACGGGGGCGGAGCTGCCGTCTAATGATCGCAAGGTTGGCAGATCGGCGGTTCGAGCCCCGGCTGGCCACATGTCGAAGTGTCCTTGTGCAAGACACTGAACCCGAAATTGCTCCCAGTGAGCGGGCCTTGCATGGTAGCTTGCCGCCATTGGTGTGTGTGTGAATGGGTTAATGAGAGGCCGTTGTAAAGTGCTTTGGATAAAGGCGCTATATAAGTGCAGTCCATTTACTTACAATAGAAAAAACATGGATTATCCCATTTTTACGACGAACAGTCATTGCGAAGCAGAAACAGCTCTGACCTATAGGAGATCTTGGCTGTGGTGTAACTGCCAAGGAATTGCCGGGACACTCACCACCTAGAGTGCCATAAGTGTTTAATGTGGTATTTACTTAGCAATGAATGACTTTGATCTTACAAAACGTACAAAATGAAGCCTCATCATTTATGCTTTTTTTGGTGAACAAAGTCGCCATTGGCACTCTTGAAACAACCGCAACAACAATAACAACAACAACAACGACTCATTCGTATGACATTTGGATCAATCAGCAATGACATTGGGCCAGATAAGGTTCACTCTGTCACTGACCAGGGGGGTATTCCATCAATGTTGCTAAAGGAAAATCCAGGCTTATTTTGATACGTTTCGCGAGACTTATAAAAAGAAATCCGGCCTTATTTCGATAAGTCTCACAAGACTTATCAAAGCTAAGCCTGGATTTTCCTTTAGCGACATTGATGGAATAGCCCCAGGAAGATCAGGAAGTCCCAGCGGCAGGCCAGCAAGCCATAGGCCGTGCCCAAGAAGGCGGGGCTGGGAGGGAGAAACATCATTATCTTGGCCTCACCTCACAGCACCGTATCCGGATTCTAGCAGGTTCCATTTCGATGATGCTCCGTTGCGGTGGCATGTACATCCATTTCCTCTCGCCCTATTTCCCCGCGGCGCCCGGCTGGGTCCCCCGTGATTGGCTGGAGGGATCCCCATGTGCCATCCCAGTATGTAGGTCACTGGCTGTACTGGGAACTGGGCCTGCCTGAGTTCTGTCTACAGAGCCCTAATTCATTACCTCTGAGACCTCCTGTACCGATGGTGCTGCTAGCTTCCCATGCATTACCCGTCTTATGGTGGTGTCCACAATTAGCTTCTTCTACCTTCTTCTTTTCTTTTTTTTTTTTACTTTTCTTTTACACAATGACGACAACGGGGAGGGTGGTGGAGGCTGGTGGAGGCAGTACCCGTTGATATCATTCCTTGTTTTTCCGTTCCGTCGCATTTCCAGCGAGCCTGTCCTCCGATTGTCTACCTCGGTATCACACAAGGCGACCCAGGTGACTAGGGGAAGAGCAGGGTACTCGGATATGGACTTGGATAGCTGCCAGTGTTGACTCTGAGTGTTTTAAGACCTTGTTAAAAACCCACCTGTTTCAGGTCAGGCTTTTAAGGTCCTGTGAGTGACCTGTCCTCCGATACATTGTTAGTTTATTCATATTTTTGAGTCCACGAGAAAGCACTACACAAATGATTAGTATTATAATTATAGGTTTAGGGGTCAAGGCATCTGACATTTCGTGCATTTCCAGTGAGCCTGTCCTCCGATCGTCTACCTCCACCAGCCTCCCTTGGACCACCGTCCATGGTGCCTCTGAGGCTGCTCCTGCCTCTGGGGCCTTGTCTTGAGGACTCTGGAGTCTCCTGGGCCTAGTTGTTCAAAACTTTTAACCTGGATCAGAATGATGATCCCGATTCCTTTCTCTGATCCAGGATCAGATCGAGCTGACTGATTTTGAGTCATATAGAGGAAATCAGCCAGCTCGATCTGATCCTGGATCAAAGAAAAGAATGGGGATCATTCTGATCCAGATTAAAAGTTTTGAACAACTGGGCCCAGGCGGATTCCAAATCACGTTGCGGGAGTGATTTGGAATCCTGCTCTCTGTGACTTCTAAGCCCAGATATAATAGTCCTTGTACCGCGAGGATGTTCTCTTGGTTTCCCAACGGTTTACGCTCTGTTGGTATCCATGTGAGCGGTCCCTGGTTCAAAGCCCCACAGCTAGTTTCCCTACAGCCGTGCCAGAGGAAGACAAGAACCCGGAGTGATGTCACACCCACACCACCATCGCGACCAACCCTCTTCATGTTGATGTAAGATGCTGAAACTCTTATCAGCATAGCATTGTTTGTTTCGAATGCAGCTGTCATCTAGTTTCGTCTAAGATGTGAACCAAGAATCAGGTTTTTTTCAAGGGTTTTTCAAACTTTTCTCAGATACGGTCAAATAAAAGGACAGGATGTCAGTCACTCTTGAGTGTTCTGACCTCCTCCGCCTGTTCCTCTCCTTCTGGAAGGTTCTGGCCAGTGCTGCTGCTGTCTCCTGAACCCAGCTTTGGAGGCTTTCAAGCAGCCATCTGTTGTCATCTCCTTGACACACACACACACACACACCGACCCTCCTTCTACTCAACGTTCTTCATTGTGCCTCAGAGTAAATGGACTGAATGGACGGACTTATATAGCGCCTTATTCCAAAGCGCTTTACAATGGCCTCCCATTCACCCATTCACACACACATTCACACACCAATGGCGGCAAGCTACCATGCAAGGCGCCGGCCCGCTCATTGGGAGCAATTTGGGGTTCAGTGTCTTACCCAAGGACGCCTCGACGACACGTGGCCAGTCGGGGCTCGAACCGCCAATCTGCCAACCTTGAGATCCCCAGAGGCCTCAGAGGCCTCACCGCCCCTCCTGCGCTCGCCTCCTTCCTGTCTTTTTCCCCCTGAAGTGGCGGGCAGAGAGCGTCAGACCACGGGGCCCGGCGCGCCGCTGCGACACCACTGCGCCTCTAATTGAAATCCATTTTCTTGCCAGTGGGCGAGAGATTGTGTTAATGTGGTACAGTTGGGCCCGGACCAGGGTAGAGGGAGAGAGAGAGAGAGAGAGAGAGAGAGAGAGAGAGCCAGCGATCAGATGTCATTTCGCTGTGCACAGCAGCGTCATACGGTATCACACAAGGCGACCCCCAGGTGACTAGGGGAAGAGCAGGGTACTCGAGTTATGGACTTGGAGAGCTGCCAGCGTTGACTCTGCTGCCAGTGTTTTAAGACCTTGTTAAAAACCCACCTGTTTCAGGTCAGGGTTTTTAATAGGCAGTATAGGTCCTGTGACCTGTCCTCCGATACATTGTTAGTTTATCCCTATTTTTGAGTCCACGAGAAAGCACTACACAAATGGATGGTATTATAATGATAGGTTTAGGGGTCAAGACTTCTGACATTATTGAACGTGAAGGAGGGCAGCGTTTCCAGTGGTAATACGACTTGCATTGATTTTTGTCGCCCACAGGGATATCATCAGTAGGCAGTACTATATTTAAGTACCGCTTAAAAAACACATCTTATTATCGGCCTTTAGATGACAAAACCTTAATAAAAGTGCAGAAGCCTACAACGAAGATAGCGATAGTATATCTTCTTATTTAGGGACAGTGTTTTTCTTTTTTTTTTAGATCGTATTTTTAGCTCGCTAACTTTGAACTCCTTATCACTTTCTTTTTCCAGGTCTGTATGAATCACTGCTCAAACAGCAACAGTCCCCAGATGGCTATGAGTCACCATGAGGTTGTTTCGAGCTACCGGGACAGTTACACGTTACAGCACACGTTACAACATGGCACGTGTCCAGGAATAGTCTGCTTGATAGTGTTGTTCTCAGTCGTGTTGTCGTCTTGCATTATTGAAACACACACAGAGAGAGAGATAGGGAGAGATAGAGAGAGAGGGAGACAGAGAGAGAGGGAGACAGAGAGAGAGAGAGACAGAGAGAGGGGGGGGACAGAGAGAGATCAGGGGGGGAGACAGAGAGAGAGGGAGACAAAGAGGGGGGACAGAGAGAGAGAGAGAGAGAGAGAGGGAGACAGAGAGAGAGGGAGACAGAGAGAGAGAGAGAGAAAGAGAGAGGGGGGGAC
>NC_137678.1:13531449-13559132 GCF_963989245.1 Nansenia antarctica
TTAAAAAGTAGATAGTATTAGTAGTCGGCGTTCTGATATAGGGTTAGGGTTATGTGATCTAGGCCCTGTGTGCATGTGTGTGTGCATGTGTGTGTGTGTGTGTGTGTGTGTTGGTCATCTCTCTGACGTGATCTAGGCCATGTGTGTGTGTGTGTGTGTGTGTGTGTGTGTGTGTGTGTGTGTGTGTGTGTGTGTGTGTGTGTCAGAGTGGATGAAATGGCCCTGATCACGAATTCAGAACTAGGCATTACAAACTTTCTTCTCCCTCTCTCTCTCTCTCCCTCTTTCTTTCACTGCTTCCTTTCTTCTCCTTCTTTCTCTCCTCTCCTCTCCTGCTATGATGAGTGATGTACCTGGGGTAGCCGTCAGTCAAGGCCCAGTGCTAAGCCCTGTAATCCCAGACTCCATTGCTCCAAATGCGAGGAGCCGCCACCACCACCACCATCAGCGCCGCCGCTGGACTTCACACACACACACACACACACACACACACACACACACACACGTGTCTGTGTCTGTGTGTGTATGTGTGTGTCTGTGTGTGTGTGTAGATGACTCAGGTCCACCAACAGTCACTATGACAATCAATGCCACGTCGCGCAGTGCAGCATGCGTCCAGGGGACAGGTGTGTGTTATGTTCAGGTGTGTGTGTGTGTGTGTGTGTTATGTTCAGGTGTGTGTACTGATGCAGTGTCGCACACGCCGTCTTCAGCGCTGTGGGTTGGAACGTTCTGCAAGCTTTTTTTTTTTTTTTTTTTGCCGTGCTAATTTTGTTACCTTGTCTTCAGTGCTCCAGCAATAGAGAGCTCTTCCCTGTTTTATTTTAAGTGTGTGTGTGTGTGTGTAGTGTGTGTAGTGTGTGTAGTGTGAGCGTCGCATCACAAGGATTGGATGAGACAGTGTGCATGGATGTAGAGTATGTATGCATTATAGTGTATCCATACTACTGCAGGCATTGCACGCGCGTGTGTGTGTGTGTGTGTGCACACGCGTGTATGTGGTTACTCCCTCCCTGTATGTGTAGATACTGTATGTATACCGCGCGTGTGTGTGTGTGCGTGTGTGTGTGTGCGTGTGTGTGTGTGTGTGTGTGTGTGTATGTGTTTAGATCTATGCGTTCGCCATATAGGAATATGTTTGTTTACTTTGTCACTCTCCATCACAAGCTTGGATCTGAGCCCAGGACCATCATCTCCCATCAGACAACAGGAGTAAAAGCATACCCCCACCCCCCCACCGAATCCATTCCCTCCAATGGCAGAACGTAGTGCACTATACCCTCACTAGCAATACTTGAAATACCGATTCATTAGAGCATTGATTACCATACCACTGTAAATAGATAAATCAAGCAACGCAGGCGAAACTCCACCACCAAGAGGGAGGAATTATGCTGCCTCGACGAGAATGTATAATCACTGACTGTAGGTAATTGCGGAAGAGGAATGATTGCGCACATATTGAATGTTAATTACATTTGAGGCTTTTTCCTTTCTCTATTAGGTAATCTCTAAAGGGTACGCCGGCAGAAAAACAAGAACAAGGTATCTGCATTGCACCTTTCTGGACCGTACGGTCCATTGATCTGGTGGTGATTTTGGTATTTGTATCCGTACTGGGGCTTTTGGGAAGTAAAGGTTGCTTCTCCCTCCGGGCTAGCTTTGACATTTACATTTTGAAAAGCAGAAAATCCTCTCAACTAAGCATGATTGTTATTGGTCGGACGGCTCGTTTTCTAATCTGGGAAGTGCACAGTAGGTAACCTGCCAGGATAAAAGCCATTCTTCCTCCAGAATCTTCTGGAAGTATACTACGTGTGATCCCTTTTAAATCTCTCCTGCCTTAGGCAGACTGCCCCCCCGGTCAGACACATTACGGACAGTCAATTGCGTTCTTGGCAGGGATCGTAGGATGTTTAAGTTAGACTATACAGTAATCTCTCCTCTGTCGTCCCAAGATGACAAGTTAAGGTTCGATGGGCAGATCGAAGCTGCCTTAGTTCAAACTCCTCTTTTCACAGAAAACAAGGAGAGCTCCTTCCCTAAATTCACAAGCCACTTATATAACTCCATCTTCTAACTCCATCCAGGTAATTGAAACATGTATATCTCAAACGGATATATTTCGTATCCAGCAGGTGTTATAGAAGACGGTACATAATCACATGAATTTAGCTAAAATGGCTCCCCCAACAACGAACAAAATGGCCGCCGTGCTGACAGTATGACAGTATGTCTTCCAAAGCACCGGGAGTGAGATTGAAGCGATAACAACAAGAACATACCGGACATTTCCGTATAGAGCCGTCTTAGATCCTTGACTGATCTGAAAAAGATGAAGCGAACCAGCCCTGATAATATCTCCCTCTCTGTCTATCAGCAGCCCCTTGCGCCAAGGAGTTTGTCCTCTGCAAGGTGGTTGTGGAGAAACGTGGAGGATATCCATCGTTGTTTGGTGGCGGGGGGGGGGTAATCAATCCATCATCACTCCCTTCTACCGAACCCCAAGGGAGAGATTTAGGGTCCTCTATTTACAGATGGCAGCTTGGTGGGTGGTTGTTAGGAAAGGGGAGAGAGGGTGGGGCCACCACCTGATCTGGAGATAGAGGGGCCAAACACTCCCCCCCCCCTTTTCACCCTCCCTCGCCCCAGTGACAGACCTCCAGAAATGACAACAGGAAGGGAGGCAGTCGGCAGTTGGCAGTATGGTGCTGAAGCTGAGTACGATCACTGTGATCACTGGGCCAATATTCCACCGTATCAGAATAACATTCGACTCAACATACTGTGAGGCAGTTCCAGACTTGCGACAGCAAGGACGGCTGCGGTCGCTTATTTGAGACACCAGTATAATCATATTCTGGTTTTTTCAGCGGCTGCGTCCTCGTGCATTCCTGTGACATCGTAGAATCGCTGGAGTTGGCATATGGAGACAGCCACGAGCTCAGGCGATGTTTTTTGAAACCACAGTAGTCATTGTAAAAATGGATCTACTAGTATGAAAAACCCTGCAGCCATTTATCCCTGACAAACCACAGAGGCGTTCACACCGCACATGACAGCGACTAGATGGGGGTTTCACATCATCTTAGCTTGCCAGTGAGGCTCAGAAGCCCTCAGGGAATGCCGGGTAAACAGAAGTCACTGTCCTAAAGAAACCACACAAGACAGTTCCTGTACGCTCAGGAGGGAGGTGGGTTCTGACGCTGAAGGGATGGTCGTTTGTGGCTCAGTTGGTAGAGCGTTGAAGGGATGGAGGTATGATAAGGATGTATGTGGGGAAGGAGACATTTGTGAAGGTGTTTGGGGAATGGAGCACATTTATAACTGTGGGGGAGGATGGAGGGTTGGTTTAGGATTTAGATTTGGTTTGTTTTTGGTTGGTGGTTTGAATTTATGTTTTTTTTTAGTTGTTGTTGGTTTGAACTGTTGTGTTTTCTTATTTTTATTACATTTTTTTGTTGATAGGGGGCTGATGCCTTCCTATATGTAAATAATGTAAATGATACATTTTTGATAACATGTAATTTGGCGCTAACAACGCTTAGGTTGTGGGTTCGATTCCCGCTGGGACCATATATAATGTATGCACCCATTGCAATGTAAGTCGCTTTGGATAGAAGCGTCAGCTAAATGGCATATATGTCCCACTGTGCCCTAATTACTATCCCTATCAATCTACACTCTAAAAATAGCTATAAGATATGCAAATTTTTGTTATAAAAGAGTTGGCTTCAGTATGCGCAGATTGACTCATTCATATATAACAGGCATTGGGTGAACATGCATACGAACATACCCTTCCATCCATCTTGAGAAGGGGAGGCTGGTGGAGGTGGACATCGGAGGACAGGCTCATTGTAAGGCGCATAATGGAATGAGGAATGCTTTTTAAACATTTCGGGGGCCACTTTGCGACTGGCGGGGCAAAGGGAGGACGGAGGACGGAGGGATGGAGTTTTGCAAAAGATTGAGAAAGGGACAGAATCTTCACCTCCACGGTCACAGTCTCACTCCTCTCCTGGAAGAGTAGTAGGCTCCCTCTTCTTTCAAGCACCGTAGGAAACCAAATCAATTTTATTCACTTCCTCTTCGTTTGATTCTCTTTTGTGTGACTGGACAGGCTTTCTTCTCCTCTCCCCACGGACGTTCTTTGTGGCCAGTAAAACTGTCAAATGGTGTTCTTATGGATGTCAAAAATGTTCGAGAAGAATGTTTCAACCTCCCGTATTCCCATGGATTTGTTGTAAAAGTGTGTTATCTATTTTTTGCATATTTATAGCGATTGCCAAATTCTTGAATTATATATTGGAAAAACGTACATATATATATATATATAAATATTCACGGTGGACACATCATTAGTTATGTAGGGCTAGTCATCTACAATCATACATGTCCATCATTAGTTATGTAGGGCTACTCACAGTCATAGTCATAGTCAATTTATTGATTTAAACACGCACCAAACTATACCGGTTTAGGGCGCCCTGGGCGCGGACTCTAAAAACAGAGAGAAAGCATGATGGTATGGTAACACAGACGGGTAAGGACAACAAAATGAACAAACAAAATAAACATGGAGGATGTCTAACATTCATAACCGCACACACTTAAAGACAGACATTCATACTAGAACACATCAGGAACATCTCAGTAGCCTAGTTCACGGCAGTAGTGAGTTTTAAGCAGAGTCTTGAACGTCTCTAGATCGGGGGCGGTCTTGATGTTCAGTGGGAGGTCGTTCCACAGCGGTGGAGCTGCCACTGCAAAGTCATCTACAAACACACATGTACTTCATTAGTTATGTAGGGCTAGTCATCTACAATGTGCCTTCTCACGGCTCCTCTCTCTCATTTTCAAGGAGCACCAGATTAACTTAGTTTTTACTTTACTTTTAAGTAGAAAGTAAACAAAGTTGCCGTGTCAGAAGAGAAAGCTCAGTTGGGACAAGCCCGTGGCCCAGTTGCAGTCATTTACTCTTGATTAATTGAACACTCCCATCTTCCCTGACAAGATCAGCACATAACGGCCTCTTTCTGGTGCCATAAGCTCCCTTCGGCAGATAACAGTGTTGCCCCTGTACATGTTTTGTTTTGTTCTGTTCATACCCCAAGCATTCGACAACAGTAGGGCCAAGGTTGGCTATGGCCTCCTATTTAACTGCAATGTAGTTTGTGGAGGAATGGAGAATATAATGTTCGTTTGCTGTTGTCCTTTTATTGAGTGACACATAATACAAACCTCCCATGGGGGTGTACTTAGGGCTGGGGACTTAAGTGTACTGGGTACCTAAGTGTACTGGTGACCTAAGTGTACTGGTGACCTAAGTGTACTGGTGACCTAAGTGTACTGGGTACCTAAGTGTACTGGTGACCTAAGTGTACTGGTGACCTAAGTGTACTGGGGACCTAAGTGTACTGGTGACCTAAGTGTACTGGTGACCTAAGTGTACTGGTGACCTAAGTGTACTGGGGACCTAAGTGTACTGGGGACCTAAGTGTACTGGTGACCTAAGTGTACTGGTGACCTAAGTGTACTGGGGACCTAAGTGTACTGGTGACCTAAGTGTACTGGGTACCTAAGTGTACTGGTGACCTAAGTGTACTGGTGACCTAAGTGTACTGGTGACCTAAGTGTACTGGTGACCTAAGTGTACTGGTGACCTAAGTGTACTGGGGACCTAAGTGTACTGGTGACCTAAGTGTACTGGGGACCTAAGTGTACTGGTGACCTAAGTGTACTGGGTACCTAAGTGTACTGGTGACCTAAGTGTACTGGGGACCTAAGTGTACTGGTGACCTAAGTGTACTGGTGACCTAAGTGTACTGGGGACCTAAGTGTACTGGTGACCTAAGTGTACTGGGGACCTAAGTGTACTGGTGACCTAATTGTACTGGGTACCTAAGTGTACTGGGGATCTAAGTGTACTGGTGACCTAAGTGTACTGGTGACCTAAGTGTACTGGTGACCTAAGTGTACTGGGGATCTAAGTGTACTGGTGACCTAAGTGTACTGGGGACCTAAGTGTACTGGTGACCTAAGTGTACTGGTGACCTAAGTGTACTAGGGACCTAAGTGTACTGGGGATCTAAGTGTACTGGTGACCTAAGTGTACTGGGGACCTAAGTGTACTGGGGACCTAAGTGTACTGGTGACCTAAGTGTACTGGGGACCTAAGTGTACTGGGGACCTAAGTGTACTGGTGACCTAAGTGTACTGGGGACCTAAGTGTACTCGCTCCTTCTCCAATCAAAGCTGGTAAACTGCACTGGGTGTTATTTTCTCTGAAGATCGGTTGAGGTGAAAATACAGAGCTAACCATTGAGGGGCACTTTGTGACTGGCAGGGCAAAGCTTTTTGTCATTGCATAGAGTACAAGCAAATGTATTTTTTGCTCTAGGCACAGAGTCAGCCATAGTCAGCACCGCTGGAGCAATTAGGGGTTAAGTGCCTTGCTCAAGGGCACAGCGGCAGTATATGATAGATATGATGCCAGCAACCTTCCAGTCACCAGCTCACATGCAGCTCCCTACTGAGGCGGGGATCGGACCTTCTGATTGCCGCCCCGGATATACAGTCAGTGATTATTTTATTAAGTTATTTTTTCTGAGTGGGGCAATCCCACTCATATTTTTCCTTTTAATGACAGACACAGTAGAGATTATGACAGGAAGGATGGGTGAGAGAGAGAGAAGGGATGACATGCAGGATATGTCCGCGGCTGGAATCGAACCGGGATCCCTGCGGTACATGGTCAGCGCTTAATCCACCTAAGCGCCCCACAGTCAGTGATTTTGACCGTTCAACTAAGCCTTGTTGATTGGATGAAAACTCACGCACGAGGACCAGGGAAGGGAGAGAATCATCTAGAAGGCTATTGGCCCAGCGATACCCTGGCTGTGACCCTTCCACAACCCCAACCCAACGCTACCACAACCGTCTCCCCCCCCCCCCCACCCCCCCCGCCTGCCTGTCCGCTGTTTATCCATGGTCTTACAGGCAGATTCATCCTCGTTAAAAGTATAATGTTGGCAGGGGTTTCTGGCTGTATTCACTAAGCCTCTGCAACAATATTTCATCCTCCTAGATTTTCCTTCTATTCATTTTTCAATATGTCATCAAAGGTTCTGCGTAGTTACCTGGCTAGAGCGTGGGGGTGTGGTAGAGCCGGAGGTGTTTATCTAACACCCACAGCTCCGGCTGAATGGAACTGAACTCTAACTGAGGCAATTACCCAGTGTCCTCTCTGGCAGTCATCACAGGAACACCTCCAACACCGAAGTTACACTCAAGGAGAAGGTGACAATTTCCATTTGCACATAACCCCCGTGCAGCGCCTCACCAAACCGTAATACAGTTCGAGGGATAATGACAGAAACAATGGACTGCTCAGAAAAACACACCACCTGACATTTGCAATGCGTCCTTGCCAGGCTGTTTCCCTCTCTAAGTCTCTCTCTCTCTCTCTCTCTCTCTCTCTCTCTCTCTCTCTCTCTCTCTCCATCTCTGTCTCTCTCTCTCTCTCCCTCTCTCCACCTCCCCCGTCTCTCTGTCTCTCCCTCTCTCTTTCTCTCTCTCCCTCCCTCCCTCCCTCCCTCCCTCCCTATCTACCTCATGCTGGGCAGAGCCAGACACAGCATCAGGACGGGTGTGTTTTCCATCATTTTTAATCCTGAGAGCAAGGGTTGGGTGTGAGGGGGGCGCGGGGGGGAGGGGGGGGGGAGGAGAAATAGAATGATGAAGTGGGTCATGAAATAAAGAGGCCAGGGCTTGAACTGTTGCAGGACCTCCCATCTGGCATATTAAACAGGGCAAGGCAGTGGGCTAACTAGTACAGTAGCTAACTAGTACAGTAGCTAACTAGTACAGTATCTAACTAGTACAGTATCTAACTAGTACAGTATCTAACTAATACAGTATCTAACTAGTACAGTATCTAACTAGTACAGTAGATAACTAGTACAGTATCTAACTAGTACAGTAGATAACTAGTACAGTAGATAACTAGTACAGTAGATAACTTAGACAACTAGTACGCTTCACACTACAGACTACAACTTTGTCGTTTTAAGACATAAACCTTGGATAAGCCATGTGTGTGTGTGTGTGTGTGTGTGTGTGTGTGTGTGGGGGGGGGTTGGGGGATAGAGCTAACACCTGTTGTTATTGTATCCCAGAGAGGACTCGTTGTCTTTGTGTATTATAGGAGTTATTTGCCTGCTAGCGAAGTCATGAGGAGAGGCAGTGTGCGTCAGAGAGAGAGAAAGAGAGAGAGAGAGAGGAATGATGGAGGATTTGCATGTCCTCCAGCCATGTTGAGGATAACTCTATTCAGAGTTATTCCCTCTATCATTGCCAGGAAACGGGTTTTGAAGGGATCAGAGACAGGGTGTTGTTGGCCATTCTTCTGTCTCTCACAGTCTTATGTTCCACTCTCCCTCTGACTAAGTTGGCAAATCAATAAACAATTTAATGGATTGCATTCTGACTCAAATAATGTCCTCAAAGCGGTTTGTAAAAGAAAACAATCTGTAATGCTGCAATGGCCAATTGCCTCTATCTACAATCCCTCCATTTTGTTTTGTAATGTTTTGCAGGGGGGTTTTGGTTTTTCTTTTTGAAAATGGAGTAAATTCTTGCATCACTTGAGTAAAGGCTTGGACAAAGTGGTTTTAGTTTCCCATCCCGTATTGTAATGGAAACATAAATGTGACACATTGTAATGCTTTGGTCCTCATGTCGGGATCTGATGAGTGACCAGATAACTAGTACTGTAGCTAACTAGCACAGTATCAAACTAGTACTGTAGCTAACTAGTACAGTATCTAACTAGTACTGTAGCTAACTAGTACAATAGATAACTAGTACAGTACATAACTAGTAATGTAGCTAACTAGTACAGTAGATAACTAGTACCATAGATAACTAGTACAGTATCAAACTAGTACTGTAGCTAACTAGTACAATAGATAACTAGTAGCCTACAGTAGATAACTAGTACTGTAGCTAACTGATACAGTAGATAGAGTAGCTAGAGCTTCATGGACATTCATATGTCATCTGTGGTGATTACAGTGTGGCTTCCAGCAGACATCGTTGCCCAAGTTCAAAGGCATCCCTAAGGACTTCCTCTGTCTCCACCAGGACCCTTTATCTCCATCAGACCCACACCTAACAGCAAGAGGCACATTTACAATTAGCCTGCAGTGCAGTAGTCAAACACTGCTGCTCTGGGATAAGATCAGATTAGACTGTGTGTGTGTGTGTGTGTGTGTGTGTGTGTGTGTGTGTTTGTGTGTGTGGGAGTCGGTGTGGGTCTGTGCGTGTGTGTGTGTGTGTGTGTGTGTGTGTGTGTGGGTGTGTGGGTGTGTGTGTGTGTGTGTGTGGGTGTGGGTGTGTGTGTGTGCGCGTGTGTGTGTGTGTGTGTGTGTGTGTGTGTGTGTGTGGGTGTGTGGGTGTGTGTGTGTGTGTGTGGGTGTGGGTGTGTGTGTGTGCGCGTGTGTGTGTGTGTGTGTGTGTGTGTGTGTGCGTGTGTGGGTGTGTGGGTGTGTGGCTGTGTGTGTGGGAGTCGGTGTGAGTGTGTGTGTGTGTGTGTGTGTGTGTGTGTGTGTGTGTGTGTGTTTGTGTGTGTGGGAGTCGGTGTGGGTCTGTGTGTGTGTGTGTGTGTGTGTGTATGATACTGTAAGTGTGTTGGCGAGAGCATGTATGTGTGGACTTCAGTTTGAATCTGACACACACAATCATAGCCAGGCCCAATCACAGCCAGGATCAATCACAACCAGGCACAATCACAGCCAGGACCAATCACAACCAGGCACAATCACAGCCAGGCCCAATCAGTGACAGGGAAGGAACGCCATCTGGCTGCTTGGTGGCCGGAGGCTGAAGGACTGAAGAGCAATTTGGCTAAAATGACTGAGGTTCCAAATCCATCTGCGAAACAGAAGGAATATGCCCACTGACTGCAACATCCAGGTGCCTGGGGAGCATCTCGCCTCTCAGTGAAGGGTGTATAATGTCACCTAATGTAATGCGTCTCAAGGCGCTCCAAAACGCATGAGTTTGGGCATTAGACTTCCTCTCGTGTCGTCAGCCTTCACAGAGGCAAGCGCGCGGGGAGAGAGCGGTAATGGTGACTAATGTAGCACTCCACACCGGAGAAATAAACCAGCTAAAGTGCAATACAGTTCTGGAGCATCACACAGGCGGAAAGAAAGGAAGGGAGATGGATGGAGAAAGATATTGAATGTATCACTCTGGGGGAGCAGCTTCAGGTTACTCTCTCCATCCCTCTCCTTCTCCTCTACCCTCCCTCTCCTCCTCCTCTACCCTCCCTCTCCTCCTCTACCCTCCCTCTCCTCCTCCTCTACCCTCCCTCTCCTCCTCTACCCTCCCTCTCCTCCTCCTCTACCCTCCCTCTCCTCCTCTACCCTTCCTCTGCGGACAAACGACTGGATGGATGAAGCTTGCAGATGGATGAAGCTTGCGAACAGTCACAGTCACAGTATACTAGGTCTAAACTCCTAGGACCTGGGTTTAAGCAGTTGTGTTTTTTTTATATAGTTTTATTCAAAAAACACTTTTTAATTGAAAAATCAAGACTTATTTTTTTTTTTCTTTAAATCGTCCTAATTTGCAGTCATTTCATAATCGAGTGATTAAAAACGAATTAACCCCCCCCCAACCTCGTCTGAGACGAACTCAGTATTAGTGTACCGTGCACGTCACCTGTTTGACACAGAGACGTAGAGGAAGAGGCCACAGCGGCCACTTCCTGTGTTGCCAGCAGGCTCGCTGCTCCGCTACGGGAGAGCACAGCCAGACCTGTGTTTGTTGATGTCTCCCTGTGTCTTTAGTGACCCTGACAAATTCACTTTGTTTTGGCATGAATTATGAATACGCTTATCCGCGGATAAATATTTGCAAACCGTTTGGCGCAGCACTGCTGTTACCCCGCACCGCTCAAAGCGGTCAGGTTTTGAAGGGGATCATCGTGGAGTGCCTCGTCCAGCTATAAATATTTAAATGGTCAGATTTGCTTACCTGAGGCTTGAATACATGTTTGGAAATGCACTTTGAAAGTGGTTTGTGAAAACCACCTGTTTTTCAGATGTTTCTTGAAACGAGACGGTTCGTTCATTGTTGTGGTGTCATCTTAGTAAGTAAGTAAGTAAGTAAGTATAAGTAAGTAAAAGTTATTTATACAGCACCTTTCCCAGACCAAGGGTCACAAAGTGCTTTACAAAACAAGGAAGAAACACAAATAAAACATAATACAAGATCGAAAGCCACAGCAGGTTAAAACAGGCAAAACAAGTGAAAATAAAAACAAGTAACAGACAACAGGTGTAACAGCATCAGCAGAACACAGAAAGACAGGCCCTTGGGGCTATCCAAAAGCCTGTCTATACATACAAGACAGTCTTTAGCTGTTTTTTAAAAACCTAAGTAAGTAAGTAAGTAATGTTTATTTATATAGCACATTTTACAACGACAAAGACAGCCGCCCAAAGTGCTTAACAGAAAACACTAGTAAAAGAGAAACAACAGATAAAAATACACTGAACACAAGGTGCAATACAAAATACAAGTGCAGAAATAAAAATACAAAAGTGCAGTGTCGGGAGGCAGGCTCACCTCAGGTCAAAGGCCAGAGAGAAAAGGTGTGTCTTAGCTAGTTTTTTAAAAGCCTTGACGCTCTGGGCGGATCTGACGTGGAGGGGGAGGCTCCTTAGGAAGGTCAGGCATACTATGTCCTTTTCCCAGATTCTTGGGTTCGCAGGTCCAGTGAGCAGAGAGTACAACAAGTTGCCTAATGAGTGTGCCCCGGCTGGGGCGCAGGTTGGAGGCGGCAGTGGCACAGGAGGTAGACCCGCTGTCTAATGATTGCAAGGTTGGCAGATCGGTGGTTCGAGCCCCGGCTGGCCTCATGTCGAAGTGTCCTTGGGCAAGACACTGAACCCCAAATTGCTCCCAGTGAGCAGGCCGGCGCCTTGCATGGTAGCTTGCCGCCATTGGTGTGTGAATGTCTGTGTGAATGGGTGAATGAGAGGCCGTTGTAAAGTGCTTTGGATAAAGGCGCTGTATAAGTGCAGTCCATTTACCATTTACATGGACACGCGTCACTGTGGCCACCCTGTCAGCTGGGGTCGTCATGAAGGCCGTGCATACGTCACGAGAGAACAGAACTCACCCAGGTTGGATGCGAACGATTCATTATTTTGCCTGCTTCGAACGTTGGGGAGAGAGAGGGTTAGGTCTGGGTCTGTTCCCCCTGGGCTCCACCATGGTAATCAGTAACTCGGAACAATGTCTGACATTGGCTTTAATCCGAAATTGGATAGAAATGAAAGAGACCAACACAAAAGAATCCTGCCCATAGTGACGACATTACATGCATTCTACCCATAACCTGCACTGAGTAGCATTGTTGTAGCTAGCGAGTGAGGGAGGGAGCGAGACCATTGGGATCAGTCAGCATCGACCCACCTAAGTTGTATGTAATAAGAACCGCACTCAGCCAATCAAGCCAGGTCGATACCAAAGTTTAGAGATCAAGCCTGGACTCCCATAAGGCCTTGGGAGAGCTTCTTCTCAGACAACCTATTGACTGGCATTCTGCTACACAGCATAACACACATGTAGCTAGCTGACACGCAGGCCAATATTCCTGAAGAGAGGAATTGAGTGAGAGTGAGTGACTGAGAGAGAGAGCGAGAGAGTGAGTGAGAGAGAGGGAGGTCAGAGAGGGAGAGAGAGGGAGGACAGAGAGAGGGTGAGAGAGGAAGGACAGAGAGAGGGAGAGAGAGGGAGGGAGGACAGAGAGAGGGAGAGAGAGTGAGGACAGAGTGAGGGAGAGTGAGAGTGAGAGAGAGGGAGGACAGAGAGGGAGAGAGAGGGAGGACAGAGTGAGGGAGAGAGTGAGTGAGAGAGAGGGAGGACAGAGAGAGAGAGAGAGAGAGGGGGCCGTGCTGCTGGCCCACCATTAGCTCACTAGCAGATTCCCCCAGAGAGTGTTCCTGGCTTCACTGCAGTGGTTTCGCTAGGTTGGCTGAGCAGTGACTTAAGCCTCTGTTATTTTTTTCCATTTTTTTTTTAAAACTGTTGCAGGGAAACAGCATCTGATTGGTCCCTTAGACGGTCTCATTACAGGTCGACCGGGGGAAAATAAAAATACTCTTTTTAATTCTGATAGATTCATTCTTCCACAGCGCTCCTCTCTGATGTCTCTAGTTCCTCTCCTGGAGGGGGGAGAGTCTCTGTGGCGAGACGCCGTCCGTGCTACACACGGTGGAAAGCGTGGCGAATGAAAAAGGTTTATTTCCGTTGCTCGTTCGAGCCATTGCGCAGACCAGAGAGAATTGTCGTTATTACGTCCTTTGAGGGAAAATAACATAAAATGCACCGTGTGATGATAAACACTAGTGCGAGCGTCAGAAATCAGCCCTCAAAGAGAGATATGAGACAGAAATAGATGTTCTTCTTGCTCATTGCTGGCTCTGCCTACAGAGGGAGAGAACAGAGGATGTGGAGAGAAGACCTCACATCATCCTACAATGACTCAGGTCTTACTACACTAGTGTGGTGCTAGCATACAGACACACATACACACACACACACACACACACACACACACACACACACACTCCTTCTCATGACCTCTGAATAAAAGCACAGAAAAGGAAGGCAGGAGAAAAGCTCAGAAGATAGAAGAGTAGAGACATGAACAACTTTGAAATCTTCTGTCTTAGAGAGAGGGAGAGAGAGAGGGAGGGAGAGTGGGAGAGAGCGAAAGAAAGAAAGAGAGAGAGAGAGAGAGAGAGAGAAAAGAAAGAAAGAGAGAGAGAGGAGGCATCAAGGGGGCAAATTAAACTGCCAGTGGGAATCTGGGCTGTCTCAGAAACAAAGAACCGACAGGGATCCCAAAGCACATGAAAGATTCTTAAAAGCCAGCGGATCTTTGGTCCCTTCCATGATGGAAAAGGGCAAACATCCACAGCTAAGGATTTCGATTTTTTGAGGGGGGGGGGGGCTTACAGCAGCTCACAGCAGCTCACAGCAGTGCTTCAGTTGAGCAGGTCGCCTCTGCAGTGTTTCTTCCGCTCTCGTCTTGACCTGAGACAGCCCAGTGTTTAAATGAACTGTGACCAGATGGTGAGAAACAGGAGTAATTGCGCTCTGAGGCTCAGAAGCAGAGGTCAGCGGTGTCTTTGTCCTGAGGTGATTTCATAGCGTCCCCCCCCCCCCCCCCCCAACCACCACCCCTCGTTCTTGAATTATGTCAGTATCTCACACACCACAACCTATAATGGACAACAAACATCTCGGATCAAGTCAAATATTGTCAAGGAGATGGTTATAAACTAGTAATAACCTAGTAATGACACGGTGTGTTCATAGTGAACAGCCTACGAGATGTAGATCTGAACTGTTTGTGTTTAGGCAACTCTTTTGTCAGGCTGTGTCAACACAAGCCCATTCCTTACAGCTCTTATCGTATTCCACTCTCACATTACGGCAGAGAAACAGCCTTTTAAAGACCCGAGGACACCCACAGTAGCAATGGGCCTTAATTGCAGTCTAGATCCTTAATGGCCTCCTGTCCAGGCTCTCTCCATTTCTCTAGAGGGAGAGGGAGAGGGAGATTGAAGGAGAGAGAGAGTGAGAGAGTGAAGGACAGGGTGAGGGAGAGGGAGAGAGTGAAGGAGAGGGTGAGGGAGAGAAGGAGGGAGGGAGAGATTGAAGGAGAGAGTGAGAGTGAAGGAGAGAGGGAGAGAGAGATTGAAGGAGAGAATGGGAGAGAGGGAGAGAGTGAAGGAGAGCGTGAGAGAGAGAGTGAAGGAGTGGGTGAGGGAGAGAAGTAGAGAGAGAGATTGAAGGAGAGGGTGAGGGAGAGAAGTAGAGAGAGAGATTGAAGGAGAGTGAGAGTGAAGGAGAGAGAGAGAGAGAGAGAGAGAGGTGGTCGCTGTGAGGGGGGGGGGGGCTCGGTCAGATAACAGCGCTCTACCGACAGTTTTTTAACCCATTATTAGCCCATCTAACCCTTTATTGGCCAATGTATCCCATTATTTGCCCATTTAACCCATTGTTAGCCCATCTAACCCATTATTGGCCCATTTATCCCATTATTTGCCCATTTAACCCATTATTAGCCCATCTAACCCATTATTAGCCCATCTAACCCATTATTAGCCAATTTAACCCATTATTAGCCCATCTAACCCATTATTAGCCCATTTATCCCATTATTAGCCCATTTAACCCATTATTAGCCCATCTAACCCATTATTAGCCCATTTAACCCATTATTAGCCCATCTAACCCATTATTAGCCCATCTAACCCATTATTAGCCCATCTTACCCATTATTAGCCCATCTAACCCATTATTAGCCCATCTAACCCATTATTAGCCCATTTTGAAACCCCTCCAGCTCTCCAGGCTCCAAGGCTCCAAGCAGCCAGCCCGTTTTCGGCAAGAAAATCCATACCTCCCCATTGCCATATGTAATATCAAGTAGTAATTTTGTCGTGTTATATTGTATTGTTATTTCGGTCGATTATTCCTCCCCTTTAATAATACCAATAGGTATTGTATTTTATATCGTTGGAAAGCCTGATTAGTCACCGTTACACCGAGGTACAACTTGTAAGGATCATGCATTCGTGGAATGAGCAACACAGCTAACCGTGTGGGTAGCGGCCAAAATAAATTGCCAAAATCCCCTGCAATATTCTTCTTTTTTTTATTGTCTGTATATCTGTCCATTATGTCAATCTTGTTTGTCTTCTATGTCACTATTTGTTTTTGCAATGCATTTTCACAAATAAAAAAGAAAGTTCCATCCCAGCTCCACCGTCCCCACGGAGCAGGCCTCTCCATCTCCGTCTCTCTGGTTGACGGTTGACACAGAGCGTACCCGCGTGCAGCTGTTTCTAACGCAGCGGGAGAGAGCACCGCGGGCGGGGCTGAGACGGATCAGCCCCCACAGAGCAGAGCTGCCTCGAGCCTCGCGTAATGAGAGATGTTTGTGGGCGTCTTGAAGGCGAGGAGCTGTCTGTATGGGGGGAGGGGGCGGGGGGGTTATGATGTCATTGAGCGCTTGTGTGTGGGTATTATTTTCGAACACTCGATGGATTTGCGGCGTGATAGAGGTGTTCCTTCCTGGAAGCATGGTTGGGGGGACGGGGGCGGGGGGGGAGTTGGTGTGTATGTGTGTGTGTGGGTGGGTGGGGGGGGGGGGAGTTGGGGTGTGTGTGGGGGGGGAGGGGGAGGGGGGATAAAGGGATATAGCTGTGTTTCCCTATTTGAAAGTCGACACAATGTGGATGTAATTGTAATTAAGCCCTGGCTTGCCCCCTAATCTGTATCCACTATTATCAGATCTTGGATGTATTATTATCAGAGAAGAGATTATTATCTCCCCTCTGTGAGTGAGGGGGGGGGGGACTGCAGATAGAGACGGTCATGAATGGGTAATTACCACTGGAAGTGGTTGTGGTCCCCTGTGGTAGTGGTGGTGTGTGTGTAGGTGTGTGTGCATGTGTGCGTGCACATGCATTTCTGTGTGTGTGTGTGTGTGTGTGTGTGTGTGTGTGTGTGTGTGTGTGGTGCTGGGCAGCGCCGGGGAAAGGGAAGACGTTGTCCTTCTTTCTGTCTCCATGTTTGCGCAGCCCCGAGTCCCCCGGGACTATCCCATAATGCAGTTTTCAGTATCCCGCACGGCCTTGCTGGAGATAATTAGAGCGGACATGCAGTAATTGTGTCAGAAAGGCAGCGTCTCCTTCCCCTGTCTCCTCGCGTATCCTACCGTCGCCGTGACGACCACAGCATACTGTACAAGCTTCCAAATGGGAGCGTTGCCGGGCCGATACTGTAAATGGTAAATAAATGTTAAATGGACTGACTTATATAGTGCCTTATTCCAAAGCACTTTACAATGGCCTCTCATTCACCCATTCACACACACACATTCACACACCAATGGCTGCAAGCTACCATGCAAGGCGCCGGTCTGCTCACTGGGAGCAATTTGGGGTTTCAGTGTCTTGCCCAAGGACACCTCGACATGTGCCAGCCGGGGATCGAACCTGCGATCTGCTGACCTTGCGATCATTAGACGCTAGCTCTACCTCCTGCGCCACAGCCGCCCCGAGCCAGCCTGTACTGTTTCCTCCCCTAAGCCTCCGCATGAGAGGTAAACAATTTAATGAAAAGAAAACTGAGAAGTGGAGAGAGAGAGAGAGACAGAGAGCGAGAGAGAGAGAGAGAGAGAGCGAGGGAGAAAAACTTTGTTCAGAGAAAGAAAGAAAAAGGAATGGTCTCGCGGGGGTGGTGGTGGAGGGGGTGGTGGTGGGGGGTGGAGAAGAGAGGCAGGTGTGGGGTGTCATTGTCGCAGCACTCACCTAACGCCAAAACTTCATATTTCAACCCCATTTTTATTTTATTTTTTATTGTTTTTGAGAGCTGACTTTCTGCAGTCACAGGCTCAGCCTCTGGGGAATGTGGCTGTCTTTGGTGTGTCTGCAGAGGGAGAGAGAGAGAGGGGAGGATGAGAGGGAGAGAGAGAGAGAGAGGGGAGGGAGAGAGGGAGAGAGAGAGAGGGGGGGCCCCAGATCAGCCCCAGGGGCTCCAGCCAAGTGGTAAATCGGAGCGTGACTCCCTGGGGATTGAACTCTGCCAAGGTCAAGGGTGTCAGATGGTCGGGTGGTGGGTGGTGGGTGGTGGGTGGTGGGTGGGGGGTGGTGGGTGGGGACTCTCAGGGTGTGGCGGTGTTCGATCCAGACACACATGTACACACACATGTACACCACCCACTCACACACGCACGCGCAGACACAAACACATGCGTGTAGGCGCACCACCCACACACACACACACACACACACACACACACACACACACACACTTTGTACTTTGTACTATCTAAAAAAATTACCACAATAGATGATGAGGAGATATTAAGTGACATTATGCAACCGCAGACACAGTCCTTTCCCAAACCGTCCGCTGAAGAGAGTCGTTGTGACACGAGAACCGCGGTTGAACCACGGGCTCTGTGTTCTCAGGACAACACCGTCGGGGGCCTTTTTGTTCCAACGCCGAATAGCTTCTAAGACAAGATTAGTTTGTTGTACGCTTTTTAATGAACGAGTCCTTCCTCTGACAACTGGGCTGTTGGAGAGATGTCAAAAGGAAAGTCAAGGGGAAATTAATCGTAGATTTGTGTACGTCCCGAAGTGACACTATGTGCTTCCTGGGAAAGGAGCGTGGTGGCACGCTATTTGTCAACGAAGCAGAGTACCTGCCAGGAAACCCGGTGTGAGTGAACGACAACAGAAATAGCCTAGCATGGCTTCTTCATCACACGATCCTTTCACAATATACTCCCCCTGGAAAGAGATGTCCCGTCCCTCAACCTTTATGTGCCTTTCATTTAGATCTAAATAACGCCGGGGACCCCCCCGAGCCCCCACTTCCGCAAAAGGCAATGATCTGTGAGTTCATCTGTGATGTTGTCATTGTAACTGATCCTCCTTCCTTTTGTCTTCCCTCCTCCTCCAGGCTCCATCGCCAGGTGTTCCTTTATCAAGTACCACTACTCCTCAGCCACGATACCCAAGAACCTCTCCTTTAACATCACCAAGACCATACGCCAGGACGAATGGCACTCCTTGCGTAAGTCAGACAGGCTTCTTTTTTCTTTTTTTGGGCCTCTTTGAAACACTAACACTAGTTTCTACCACGTGATGAATGTTGTCTGACTGGGATTCTTGGGGACAGCCACCCGACTCTGACCTCACCTCACTGAAGTTGAGATTTAAATACGTTTAAGATCAGGGTTAAGGTTAGGGTTAAGGTAAGGGTAAGGGTTAAGGTTAGGGTTAAGGTAAGGGTTAGGGTCAGAGTTAAGATCAGGGTTAGGGTTTAGGCTAGGGTTAGGGTCAAGGTTAGGTAAGGGTTAGGGTCAGATAAGGGTTATGGTTAGGGTTAAGGTAAGGGTAAGGGTTAAGGTTAGGGTTAAGGTAAGGGTTAGGGTCAGAGTTAAGATCAGGGTTAGGGTTTAGGCTAGGGTTAGGGTCAAGGTTAGGTAAGGGTTAGGGTCAGATAAGGGTTATGGTTAGGGTTAGGGTAAGGGTAAGGGTTAAGGTTAGGGTTAAGGTAAGGGTTAGGGTCAGAGTTAAGATCAGGGTTAGGGTTTAGGCTAGGGTTAGGGTCAAGGTTAGGTAAGGGTTAGGGTCAGATAATGGTTAAGGTTAGGGTTAAGGTAAGGGTTAGGGTTTAGGCTAGGGTTAGGTATGGGTTAAGGTAAGGGTTAGGTAAGGTAAGGGTTAATGTCAGGGTTAGGGTTTAGGCTAGGGTTACGGTAAGGTTACGGGTTAGTATTTATCTCATTTCCATTTACCTTCTTTATTGTATCATAATGCTCTGATCATATTTACAGTTCCCCTCATAACCTGTACAAAACATTTTTATAGACAGCGTTTTACAACAAACCCAGAAGCAAAAACCTCTAGGTCTGAAAATATATAATAGTACAATACAGTACTACACTATATTTTACAAGCAATATGTCCATAATGATTGTATGGAGCTCACCCCCTTCATTTTATATGCTGTGTCGGCAAGGCTAGAGACGACACCAATAAAGACAGATGAAATTGGATTGTTGTGGTCCCTATGGACTCCAGTTCTTAGAGTAGCTTCAATTTGCTTCTCCTTCAAAGTAGGGCATCAGGCCTACCATTTTACGTTTGCAATCGTTCCCCCAATTTGGATAAGCATACTGTGTACTACACAGGGAGGAAAACAATGTTTAGAATGTTTAAAACCTCCATTGTGAGTTGAATCGTTTACATGAAATCTATGAGGAATTGGCGGAATCATCTCAGAACATCAACAACAGTTAAAGAACTACAATTAGAAAAGTCGACGTTCTCTCTGAGGTGCTCTCTCTGTAAATGCTTCAGTAGTCTTATGCTCTGTTCAGTCAGCTAAACTCTCTCCAAAACAGCAACCAGACTTGTGTGCGTGCCATGCAGTGGTTGACATGGGGAGGCTGGTGGAGGTAGAAATCGGAGGACGGGGCTCATCGGGGAGGCTGTTGGAGGTAGAAATTGGAGGACGGGCTCATTGTAATACTGGGGATACCACTGTCTCCTCATTCCATTTCATGCATTACAATGAGCCTGTCCTTCGATTTCTACCTCCACCAGCCTCTCCTGGTAAGGTAATGGTTGTGACTGCTGTCTACATCTCTGACTGTACTGTTAGGAGACTATAGGCGAGCCTATAGGCGAGCGGTGGGGGGGGGTAGTGGGCCGTGTGGCCAGCGAGCCGAGCAGGAATGCGCTGTGGCCCCAAACTGTCACGAGTTTGCCCTCCACTGAGCCAGGTGACAGGGGGCGGGAGGGTGGGGGCGGTCGGAGGGGGGGTTAAGAGACCTTTCTCAAACCCAAACCTTCCTTCTAGACCCTTCCCTTCTCCTCTCACCTCTTCTCCTCTCCTCTCTTCTGTTCTCCCCTCTCTCTTCTTGCTCTCTCCCTGTCTAACTCTCTCTCTCTCCCTTATTTTATCACTATGTTCCTCCTTCCCTCTCCCCCTCCCCCCCCCCCTCACCCCCCCCCTCTCTGTAAGATAGTTACATAAGCCAGGACTGTATGAAAACCACTTAACACTGCCAAGCGCCACAAATGAAAAATATATGTTTCCTGCAGTCAGGAGGATTTCTGTGATGGGTTTCCATTTTCCTCTCAGCACACAGTTTGTATTTCGATAAATCAGTGAATCGCGTGTGAGGTTCGCGGCTTCAAAGCCTTACTTCTGGCATATTCTGCTCTAAAAAACGAACATTCCCATCAGGAGATCCTCAGACCAAACAACATAATCCCCCCATGGCGACGCTTTGTTGTATCCGAGAACAAAAGGCATCACATTTATTGGCCGAAACGAGCGGACAGCTTCGCCTGTGTCCGTCCTGAAAGCGATCGTTTTAAAACTGCCATAATGTAGGATCATAATGAAATACCAACGTTAAAAAAAGGGGCCTTTACGTTTGAGTATCCGTTTAATCTTGAGGCCCTTTGATCACTCGCTAAAACAAAACAGTTCACACTTCCTGTCAAGAAGGTCAGCCTCTCTCGCCCGTCTGAGGCAGTCTGAGATGTTTAAAGTCCTTATTACTGGGGCCTATCCCCCGCTGCCTCCGTCAGACATAACCATATGTGTCCCATTCTAATGCTTTGGTCCTCATGTCGGGATCCGATGTAATGATCGGACTTTTCTTTGGAAAAGTTTTTTTTTGCGTTGTTGAAAATCTATGACACATCGCTAGTCAACTAACACAGCTTGTTTTGTGAACCTGCTAACAATGTAAAGTAGCGTTATAGTTAACTCGGTAGTAGTGGGGATTACTCACCCAATCCATTGCGTTGTTGCAATATTTTGGCTCGACTTAGCGAGTTTGTGTTGTGATTCTCAACAACGTTGAAACGTAGTTCCGTGGTTTCAAAAGAAAAGTCTGAACATTTCCGTGTCACATCACCCCTGTGACGCATTATGCCGTCGTTCCAGGCTGGGTGTGACCAACTGGAAAAATAAAAATAGCAAAAGAAAAGGGAACTTAAACCAAAACATACTCGCCTGCCGTGTACCTCTGCTCAGTGTCCAATCTATAGAGGCGCTATGGGTCCCAGATTAAATTACGGCACTGAAAAAACCTGCGAATAGGAAATTACAAGCAGGCCTTCCACCTTGGGCCGGTCCTCTGGGACAGCAAGGTTGTGATGAGCCCTTGGAGCAGCCTTCCACGACGCTACAGCCCAGTGGATGAGCAGTAATTGAGCGACATCTGGACAACGTTCAGGGAATATTTGTGGGCCGGCTGTGGCGCAGGTGGAAGAGCCGGCGTCTAATGACCGCAAGGTCGGCAGATCGGCGGTTCGAGCCCCGGCTGGCCACATGTCGAAGTGTCCTTGGGCAAGACACTGAACCCCAAATTGCTCCCAATGAGCGGGACGGCGCCTTGCATGGTAGGCAGCATGCCGCCATTGGCGTGTGAATGTGTGTGTGAATGGGTGGATGAGAGGCCGTTGTAAAGTGCTTTGGAATAAGGTGCTATATAAGTCAGTCCATTTACCATTTAAGTGGAAGAGCAGTAATTGAGCGAGGGGAGGCTTTGGGTCATTTCAGGACAGAGTTTGTGGCGGGCCTTTGGTTCGGTTTAGGACAGGGTTTGTGGTTTTATCGCTAAAATGACAACCTGACTGTACTAGCCTCTCCTGTAAGTTCATAAAATTGAGCTCAGGCGAACCTTAACATTTTCTCCCCCTTCCATTAACCGTATTCGAGAGACAACTCTGTGAGTGACAACGGCGCCGCTTCAAAGACTCTGAGATGATGAATGCGATACTCATGTGTTTCTGTCAGTCACGAAAAGCCTAGAAAGCAGCAACGGCAGCGAACGCGGCAAAGAATGAAAAAAAAAAGACTTTTTTCCATTACGTCTGAATATCAACAACACGCAGAGACACAATAACCCCTTCTTCTCACGGCCCCATCCTCCGCAACAGCAGACTGTGAAAGCGTACATACTTTATTTGAGTATTTGGAACGTTGCGTTTTTTTGCGAGGGAGGGGGGGGGGGGGGGGGCAGGATGGAGAGTGGAGAGAATGGGGCGTCTTAAGCACTGGATCTTAGGGATTTTGTAACATCAAACGGAGCCATAAATTGTGGAAAAGCCGGGGAAAAGCCGTCAATGAACATGACAGGGCGTAATCCCAAGAAGCAGCCGGAGATTCCGGGGGCTGGGGGGTTAATTGTTCTCAGGGCAGCCCCCGCCCTCCTAGTCCCTGTTTGATGATGTGTGGGATTGTGGCTCATAGTAGATTATACAGCAAGCGGGTCGCTATATGAGGTCTACAGATGACAGGGATTTTACTCATGAAGAAACATTGATTTGATGGTATTTAATAGCTTTAAAGGGTCGCCGCTTTCAACCCGTAAAAGCTGGTTATGCAAAAAGCTACTCTATTCTATCTCTCTCTCTTTCTTCCTCTCTATCTCGCTCTCTCTTTTTCTCTCTCTCTCTCTCTCTCTCTCTCTTAGTCTCTCTCTCCCTCACTTTGAACACACACAAGCACAAACTTTGATCATTATGGCTAGCTAGCTTGTCCGCACGCACGCACTCAAGCACGCGAGCACGCACGCACACATGCAAACACACCCACACACACTGCCTGAACACTGTCAGATGCATTTGAATGTTGACATCAGTTGTCAGTTTTTTTTTTTAAAGATCGCTTAAAGAATCTCTCCCCTCCCCAGCACTTTCTATCAGCAGTGAGCAGGCAAACAACCGCTCCAGGGGACAGCATGATGAGGGGTGGCAATGGGAAGGAGGGAGGGAGGGAGGGAGAGAGATAAAGCTGGCGAGGCCTCACCATGCATCCCTAACTCTCAGCCTGAGTTTCCTGGGCCGTCCTCCCAACCACCTGACAGGGGCATGGCTGTCACTGGCAACACCAATATGTGGCCAGAGACATTTATGTCACTGTATGGGATCTCTCAGGAGGCCTCCTCCTCCCAGCCAGGGAGCCATGTCTACAGGCTGTTCAACAACAAGCTAGCGAACGGAACTGCTGCTATGAATCGAAAGTAGAATTCAGAACAGTCGTCATGAATGGCTAAACAGAATGCTCCGTTGTGCTTCTGTGGACTGTATGCACTATGAGCAATCTGTACGTCACGAACAGAATGGAAACATCACTGGAGACTCTGTCGTGATTGCTAGAAAACAATGTAATATTAATATGAGTGGTTGCTAACGAACGGGAAACATGTTCTGTTTGTGTCCAAGGCCTTGAGCTTGCAGGTTATGTTTAATCGAGTCATTTATTGGAATTCACTGTGAGTTATCTACTGGTGCTAACTCACTTTTTGCTAGCAATCATAACAATGTCTCCAGTCTCCAAAAAATGTCTGCAGTTATGCTTACAATGTGCAACTTGGGACCTATGGACTTTGTATTGTATTGAAACTTTCTGTATTTCTGTATACTTTTCAGGCTCAAACTTCCAAACTGCTCTTTGCCTAATTGAGTACTTTACTGCATTATTATTAAGTCATTTACTGCCCTGTTGACTAATGTGTATTGTTATTATTCTCTCTGCATTCCTATCCTTATACTTACTCAGCGCTGTGAAGCGACTGCTCGTTACAAGGAATTTCCATTGGACCGTTCGTATCCGTATGCTGTGCATACAATGAATAAACTCAGATTTGATTGGTTTTGACGCCGCCAGTGGGTGATGAGAGTCTCTCAGCTCTCCGAGTTGCTAATGCGAACGGGATCACGCCACATTACGGTGAAGCTCCTCCATCATCAGTGACTGTTGTTGGTGATTAAGTCCACCCACCTTGAGCATTAGATAATTAATGAGTTGAGATCGCTCGTTACGTGCCATTACGTGCTGGCAGAGGTAGGGAAGCAGAACATCATTAACGGCAGTGGCTTCATTATGCTCTCATACTGTATCAGTGGCAAGTTTCTTCCTCATATAAAGATTTTATCCCTACTTCGAACAATGTCCCAGTTTTCTATGCTATGGTATTGATATTGATGATCATGTCATCCGAGGATCCGAATCTCCCCCTCCACCCCCCCGAACACCACCTACGCAGCTCCACCCCTGAACACCACCTACCTACCCAGCTGACATTTGCACACTGTTGCCATGCTAACACGATCCGTGCAGAGAGGAGACGGAGGTGATGATGCGAGTCTGTCGAAGTCTCGGAGGGCGTTTTACCATCCGCAGTCAGGAGATAACGGGAAGCCGCCAACATCTCAACATCTCTCCACACCTTCCATGTCTGGTCTGGTCTGAAGATCACCAACATCTCAACTGTCCCCACACCTTCCATACCTGGTCTGGTCTGAAGCCGCCAACATCTCAACATCTCTCCACACCTTCCATGTCTGGTCTGGTCTGAAGCCACACCTTCCATGTCTGGTCTGGTCTGAAGGCACCAACATCTCAACATCTCTCCACACCTTCCATGTCTGGTCTGGTCTGAAGCCACACCTTCCATGTCTGGTCTGGTCTGAAGCTGCCAACATCTTAACATCTCTCCACACCTTCCATGTCTGGTCTGGTCTGAAGCCACACCTTCCATGTCTGGTCTGGTCTGAAGCCTCACCTTCCATACCTGGTCTGGTCTGAAGCCACACCTTCCATACCTGGTCTGGTCTGAAGCCACACCTTCCATACCTGGTCTGAAGCTGCTAACATCTCAACATCTTCCCACACCTTCTATGTCGGGTCTGGTCTGAAGATCACCAACATCTCAACTGTCCCCTCACCTTCCATACCTGGTCTGGTCTGAAGCCTCACCTTCCATGTCTGGTCTGGTCTGAAGCCTCACCTTCCATACCTGGTCTGGTCTGAAGCCTCACCTTCCATGTCTGGTCTGGTCTGAAGCCACACCTTCCATGTCTGGTCTGGTCTGAAGCCTCACCTTCCATGTCTGGTCTGGTCTGAAGCCTCACCTTCCATGTCTGGTCTGGTCTGAAGCCTCACCTTCCATGTCTGGTCTGGTCTGAAGCTGCCAACATCTTAACATCTCCACACACCTTCCATGTCTGGTCTGGTCTGAAGCCGCCCTGACAAGAAGCATGGCGATCCCCCCCACCCCCTTCTCCTTCTCTTATCTTTTTCTATGAGGAGATGTCGGTCAGAACAATCAAACGAAACACGTACAAGGTTCCCTCATGGTTGCCAGTCACTGTCCGACACCGACTTCCTTGACTCTTCCTCTGTCCGTGTTAACTATTAATGTCCTTCCTCCTCCTCTCCAGACCTTTAACACAGCCTTGCCTTTTTTACCTACTATAAGAGCCGCCTCTGGGGTCAAATTACCATAGTCTTTAGAATGGAAAGCTGCTACTTACACACAAACGATCACTAGTTGGCCGCTTGTAAATTAGCCTTCCTCCTACACAGAAAAACGGCAAAATAGCTTTATACTAGCTTATCCTGATGTGATTTTGAAAATGTAAGGATACTGGGTGGACCTAGGAGCACATACAGTATGTAGGAAAAGTCATGAAGGAGGGTCCTGAAATTTGATCGAGTGCAAAGATAGAACATTTTTCTTTACTCACAGGGACCCCTCATGGCTGTTCTAGTATTAAAGAGGCTGAGAGGGAGAGGAGATGTCTATTAGGGGGCATAGAGGGAGCCATTAGATGATTTGGAGAGTGGATTGGTTTGGCTTGCATTTGGGATAGATGTTACCTTATACAACATTATACCATGGAGCCCGCCAATGAGGTCATAGAGCTTGTTAATATTGCATAAGTGACCTTGGCAGATACAGTGTGCAAGGTTGCCCTTGTGGAAAACTTACATTGCAGTCACATGTATGCTAAGATCATCGGATCATAGCATCGGACAAGGTTAGTAATACATTTATTTATGAGTCGAAGCAGGTCTCACTCTGGATAGAACACGTGGACACTGAGATGCTGATCTTTAATGTGGAATATTTGTATTGCCCTTTTTTCTTTTTTTACCATGATGTAAAACATCCCAAAATATATGATTTATTAAGGGATATGGCTCTATGAGTGTCAGGACGTTTAGAAGCTGCTTTCCTGTTTGAAACACACGTCAAAGACTAATGCTGAGTAGAAGGTAATCATGGGGGCATTAATTAGGAGGGAAGATCTGGATGTTTCCATTTTTAGACATGGGGCTGAGGCAGCTGATTGACAGCTCACCACAAACACAGATACACACTCACATGCTAACGCGCACACGCGCACACACACACACACACACACACACACACGCACACGCACACGCACACGCACACGCACACGCACACGCACACGCACACGCACACGCACACGCACACGCACACACACACGCACGCACGCACGCACGCACACACACGCACACACGCACACACGCACACACACACACACACACACACACACACACACACACACACGCACACATGCAGGCAGGCAGACGCAGGCAAGCACACACATGCAAACAGATACACACACGCACACATGCACACACACACATACACACACACGCATGCACGCACACATGCAGGCAGACGTAGGCAAGCACACACATGCACACAGATACACACACACGCACACATACACACACACACACACCCGTACATACACACATGCACACACTCACAGCCTGTACCAGATGAAAGAGCAGCAGACCTTGCAATGGATTAAATCCCTCTTGTTTGGTGAATGATTGATGGGAATTACAATCAAGTGTAATTAATAGGGGAGGGACGAGAAAAACCCAGCAAAAAAACACATACTGTAGCCGCACCGTCTGGGATCAATGCACCTCATTACCCATAACCATCCCAGGCATCGGAGATTAGCTGAAATCAGTTGGGTTTGCCCATGTGACCTCGGTTGCCCGCAGGGCCGGTGATTCATCAGTGGTCGGCGCAGCGCGTCGGTGTGTTTTGCGGTCCAAAGGGGGAAGTGTTGGGAAACAGGCCGGAACATGGCCAGGAGTAGGGTTGCCTTTGATCCTGTGCGGCAGAGATGAAAAAGTCCTCCGGAAAAAAAACAGGGCTTATTGGAGGTGTGCCCACAACACGGCGTGTCCACAACAATGTCTGTGTGTGTGTG
>NC_137678.1:13559332-13561832 GCF_963989245.1 Nansenia antarctica
CATCAGACACTATCATTCAGTATCATGCCTTGATGTCCCCAGCACTACCTTAATTAGGCCCCTATACTTTCTTTTATTTCCTTTGTTGTTTCTTTTTATTATTACTACTCGATCTTTTCAGTTTGTAAAGCGTTTTTGAGTGTCTAGAAAAGCGCTATATAAGTCTAATGTATTATTATTATTATATTATTATTATTATTATTATTATTATTATTATTGACCGTGTAGGTCTACGACAGGGGGAGGCTGGCGGAGGTTGAAATCGGAGGATATAGCCTCATCTCCCTCGTTACGTTCCCGGTGTTAACGATGAGGCCGACCGCGTCCTCCGATTTCTACCTCCGCCAGCCTCCCCTCAGGTGTTTGATGATCTCTCATCGTGTGGGGTGGTTTTGAGCGCATGCTCTCAGTTTATATTTGTTTCTCTCGATCAAACCCATCCAGGTTGATTGTTGTGATGGATATACCGTCACTGCGATCTAAATCTTATCAGGATCGGAGCCGATAAGATGATGCTGTACGTCTGCAACGGGCAGTCAGTCCGTACCAGCAGACAGAATAAACCCAAACAGCTGTGTCTACCACCCTCCAGAAAACCTCTTTTCTCTCTTCTTCTCTCCCAAGGTTATTCAGAGCAGAGCGCCGTTCACACTCGTCTTTTGTGCGCCTCTGCTTTTCACACGTAATGAGAGTCTTCCAGCCGGGGGGGCGGGGGAGGCGGGAGGGAGGGGGGGCGGGGGGAGGGGGGGGACAGATAACAACAGCAGATAGGGGGACGTGAAGGGAAAAGGCCTATTGATTTACAGAAAGGCCCTTTGGCTGGGCGCCTGTTGTTGAGATAGAAGACTGACAGAAAAACCACACCACCACCCCCCCCCCCTCCTCCTCTCTCCCACACCACACCACCCCTCCAAATCCCCCCCCCCCCCACTCACCCAGGGACGAGCTTGTCAAAGCCGGCCTGGATCCCAAGAGGAGATTTTGGGGGGGTGGACTGACAGACAGGTGGGGAGAAGAGGAGGAGGAGGAGGAGGAGGAGGGGCAGCAGCAGCTGCTGCAGGAGAGAGAGCGAGAGAAAGAGAGAGAGAGAGAGAGAGAGAGGAGAGAGAGAGAGAGAGAGAGAGAGAGAGAGAGAGAGAGAGAGAGAGAGAGAGAGAGAGAGAGAGAGAGAGAGAGAGAGAGAGAGAGAGAGAGAGAGAGAGAGAGAGAGAGAGAGAGAGCGAGCGAGCGCGAGAGAGAGAGAGAGCGAGCGAGCGAGAGCGAGAGAGAGAGAGAGAGAGAGAGAGAGAGAGAGAGAGAGAGAGAGAGGACGCGAGGACAACAGCAGCACTGTTCAGGGACTGGGTGGACGATAACAGCGTGTCTATGGAAGATAAGGTTTAGTCAGGGGGGGGGGGGGGTATAGAACAGGTGGGGGTGTTAGCTACTCTCCTGCCTGCCAGCAGATGTGAAGGATAGTGACACAGTCAGGTGAGTAGTGTTTGGCCTCTATTCTATCAAAGGGAACAGGCCCCTCCCTACTTGCGAGAGCAATGTTCAGCTCCCAAACCTACCTCTGCCTGGAGGAACATGGTAAATGGTCAATGGTAAATGGACTGCACTTATATAGCGCCTTTATCCAAAGCACTTTACAACGGTCTCTCATTCACCCATTCACACACCAATGGCGGCAAGCTACCCATGCAAGGCGCCGGCCCGCTCACTGGGAGCTATTTGGGGTTCAGTGTTCAGGCTCTACCTCCCTGACATTCTGCTCTTCCACCTCGTCTCTACGTGGATGCAGCAGCCAGTCGCGCCATTCGGTCACGTTTTTTTTTTTACTGTCCTGGCGCCCCGCTGGTGGAACGAGCTTCCCACTTCCTCCTTCTAGCATTGTGACTGCCAATGGTCCTAGCATAGACTTGAGTTTTTCTTATGATGACGTATGATATGGTATAGATGAGTTACTTCACTTCGTACAAAAGTACTTGTTGTGAGTCACTTTCGATAAAAGCTTTCGCTAAAAGCTAAACGTCTGAAAGGTAAATGTACATGTGTATCAGAGGGGGATAGATAGTGACTCCAAAGCCACTCAGAAGCTGGGTGCTTTTCCGAGGCCTCAGGGGTCATGTTAGGTGTGTTGATCAGCCGTATGACATGGTATGACACCCCCCATCTAGCCTGATAAAGGGCCAGGGAACACAAACACACACACACACACACACACACACACACACACACACATTGTCAATACGGCCGAAACAGCAACACCATGTTAACTCAATGTATGAGATGGGTATTATACACAGAGGCATTGTCTGCACGACTGTACCCAGTAGGAAGCTGTTGTATATGGATTACAGATTACAGCTGTATATGGATTAGAGATTACAACTGTATATGGATTAGAGATTGCTTGATTTAGGCCACAGAGGATCCTACAAAAGCTCTATTGTTGTCAAGTACTGTAGATGCAGCTTGTTAATCTGATTTTGGGAGTAGCTGACAAAAGATTTCTTGT
>NC_137678.1:13569332-13571832 GCF_963989245.1 Nansenia antarctica
TGTAGATCAGGGGTGCTCACACTTTTTGGAACCAAGATCTACTTTTCAAGTAGCCAGTCTGCCAAGATCTACCAGTCTAGTTTCAACATCGCAAACGTACATGCACGTACTACAAACACACACACACACACACACACACACACACACACACACACACACACAGTTCCCAGCCTGCATAGAAAACTCACAATACACTTTCCCTCTCTCTGTCACACAGCCACAGGAGAAGACCATCACAAACCCTCCCTCTTTCCTCTCGCTCACACACATTCACACACACACACACACACACACACACACACACACACACACACACACACACATTTGCCAGTCTGCATAGGGAGCCATAGCACAAACCCTCCCTCTCTCTCCCCCTCTCTCTCCCTCTCTCTCTCTCACTCTCTTACACACACACACACACACACACACACACACACACACACTCACTCACACACTGACAGCCAGTCTGCAGTACCATAGCCAACTACTGATCCAACAAACAGAAAAGTAAACCAGATACAAAACAGGTAGTTCCCTAGTTTGAAAGGAGGAAATAAATGCATTTCTCTACCTTAGTGGGAGACCTGGCACTGGGAGGAGGCAGCTAGTTTCTAATAGTCAGGGCTGTAGGAGCTGGTTGCAAGGTGTCATCAGCCACTGTGGATCTGTCATCGAAAAGGCAATCTGCAGCCTCGAGAAACTTTTTTCACAATTTCGCCGTCTTTGAATGACTTCTTGTGTTTAACAAGAACGTGACTGACGCGATAAGAAGCTATCGTTGCAGCCGTACGTTTTCGCTCTTTTGCCACATTTCCCTTCTTCGAAATAGCCATCGTAGATTTGCTGATCAGACAGACGCATTTCCAATATCACATAGTGTAAAAAAGTCCTCCTCCCATTCTGGATGGAAGTTATACGTTATTGGTTTCTTACTTGGTCCAGCTTCCCCACTCATTTGTATAGCCTTTATTTAGTATTATATAGTAAATAGTAGAAATTGGAAGGCTAACTAGGTAATTAGTCTCACCGGTATTTTGTATTTTGTAGTTGGTGCTGTTGACTGTGCATGCGTGGTGAACCGCGTGTTAGGTGTAGGTGAAAAGATCAGATCTCAGACTGGCTTACCTGTACGTCAATCAAGTGGCAAAAGCCATAGTGAGGATGGATGATAGGCGAACTTTTTTTTCTTTTTTTTTTCAGTTTTGTTCAATGCCATGCGATCTACCCATACTACCTTTGCGATCGACCGGTCGATCGCGATCGATGTATTGGGCACCCCTGGTGTAGATAGATATGGTGTAGAATGATCTAGATGCTCTGCAGCCCTGGGCTCTCTGGTACAGTGAAGGTCACGCGCCCCGCGACACATCTCCTGTCACTCCCGGAGACGCTGATTGACAGCTGACGAGAGCGTGCCCTCCGTGGTAGGGCTCCGGCACGCCAACTGTCACTGTCCCCCCAACCCCCTGTCCACGCCTCCCGGCCGAAAGGTGATTGATTGATAGCTCGGCGGTCCGCCTTGGCCCTCTCGGTGAACCCTGGGACCCTCTGTGTCAACCTCGCCCCTCACCCCCCGCACCCCCCTACATCCATTATGTACGCGGCCGGCCCGTAGGGACAGATGTGTCCCGTGTCGTCCGTGAGGAAGCTGTCAGAGATGGGCCTCAGCCCGTCTTCTTGTCAGTCAGTCAGTCAGACAGCTGGTGGTGGTGTTGGTCCGTTCCCCCTGGGGGGGTTTCAACATGCTGCTGCTGCTGCTAGAGGGACATAGAGAAGGTCCAGGACAGACCTGACCCATAGGCTGACACACAAGTCCACAGAGCTTGTTGTTGAAGGGGGGGGTGCTGTTCTTGAGCAAGAGAAGGGCACATACAGTATGCTGACTGTACACAGTACACAGCAAAAGTCAGCTCTCAAAAACAAGAAAGAAAAGCAATAAAATGGGGGAAATATGACTTCAAATAAGAACAATTATCCGCCGACAGAACAGGAAAATTTCAGTTGGCAAGTTTTTTTTCTCAAAAACAAGTAAACGATATCTTAAAACTAGCGCAGTCAGACAAAAAAACAAGCATATATTGCCTTGATTTTAGGTATTTAATCTTAGTTAGATGTACTTTTTGCAATGTACATTTACAGCACGACGGTCACAATGTTTATCTGGAGACGTCGCCCAAAGTATGCCTCCAACTCCCCCCCGGGAGACAGAAGCTAAGGTGTTAGCCAATCCAGCCGCTTCGCTAACGTGACTGACTTCTTTCTCTCACTCGGCAGGTTACTGTAACACCGCCCTCCACCGAAACGAGTCTGGTTCCTGTTTGCGAGCGTTTTTTTCGGGCCAACTGTCAAACGGCTCCGTTGAAAATGACTGATCTCCGGTCGCTTCATCGTGAGGGAGGGAAAGAGAGTCACACATGCCACACACAGCTCTAGACACACTCACACACACACACATACACACACACACACACACACACACACAGGCATGCTGTATTTAGCA
>NC_137678.1:13581832-13811832 GCF_963989245.1 Nansenia antarctica
TTTCTTTTATTAATTTTACCAGTCAGCAGACGGCTTTTATCCAAAGCGACGACTTACATTTAGAGATTACAGGGACAGTCTCCCTGGAGTAACTTAGGGCTGAGTGCCTTACTCAAGGGCACACTAGTGATGGTGTTCCCCAGGTGGGATTTGAACTCATGGCTTTCTGATCACCAGTCCAACTCCACCACCATCCACCAGGCCACCACTACCCCCCTAATAATATACCCCCTACCCCCTAATAAACTATTGATATTTTCATTCATAGATGATCCATCAATGTAGATACACCCAGGTCCCAGTAAATCTTAATTCAAAGTATAACATGAGTTTTTTCAGAAATCAGAAATATCCCTGGCCATCAGAGACTTGTGTAACTTGCACACAGCACGTGGAGTCACCCTGTGGAGATCTGTCCTGTGTATCTGGAGCAGTCGGTGTTGATCAGATAGGCTGAGGGCCCCGGTGCACTGGGATCTCTCATTAAGGCTACCGCTGATTTTGATTAATGTTTGACTGCAGCATACAGATCCTGCCTTCCGTTACACACACACACACACACACACACACACACACACACACACACACACACACACACTCACACTTATACTCACACTTACTTACACACACACACACACACACACACACACACACACACTCACACACACTCACACTTATACTCACACTTACTTACACACACACACACACACACACACACACACACACACACACACTCACACTCACACACACCCACACACACCCACACACACACACACGCACACACACACACACACTCACACTCACACTTACACTTACACTTACACTTACACTTACACTTACACTTACACACACACACACACACACACACACACACTTACACACTTACACACTTACACACCCACACACACCCACACACACACACACACTCACACTCACACTTACACTTACACACACACACACACACACACACACACACTTACACACTCACACACTTACACACTTACACACACACACACACACTTACACACACACACACACACACACACACTTACACCACTCTCACCCCCCCCTACAGTGTAGCGTGTCTCATGTCACACACTGATAGGATATGCGGTGCACCGCTTTGGCGCAGCAGGAGAAGACAAGCGGACACTCAATTAAGATGGGCCCTCGGATTAACGCCATGCCCTTCGGTTGCATAATGAGCAGGCAATTAAAAAGCCAATTAAGTGGCTAAGTCATAAAAGCGTAGGGAATAGGCCAGGGTCAGATTACAGTGTGGTCAAATCCCCACTAAGCGACCCCAGAGGGCAACGTAGCTTAGATCATGAGGCCAGAGTCAGACACTTAAGCTACACCTACAAGACCCAAAGTACAGGGAAATGGATTCCAATGCGACAGAACGGACGATTTCTCTGTTCAACGCAACTGCACCCAATGGTGTAAATGATCCGCAACGTGACAAAAACTCAATAACTCAATAACTTATTAAATCTTTTATTATAATACATTTCTTTTTTACAGTGAAACTGAAGCTTATGCATGCTCTACTTAACTGTGAGTTATACAAAGACATTAGGGACTGTTCTTCCCAACTCTCTTGACAACTGTCTAGACAAGATGGACGTTTTTAATGGTCTTCATGATAATAATAAAGTTTATGAAATTGTATCAGGATTTTTTCGGATAACAAAAGCCTGCCCTCTTATTCTGCAACATTTCTTTATAAATGCCTCAATGTCGGTTTATATTTTATATACTGTGTTTTTGCATACATGTGTATAGATGATGTATTGTATTATACATATCGATACAAATGGCAAATAGATTATGTAGGAGCGGTCCAGAAGGTGATTTTTAAATCTGTATTTTTGTGATGTTCAATTGCTGCATTATTGTGGAGTGACATTAAATAAACCATCTATGTATCTATCATTGATAACAGTGAACATAAAGCCTCTTAAACAGTAAACGTACATTCATCAGAGCAGTCATACTTCATCTCCCTGTCATCAGAACGATCACGCCCCCTTTTCGGTGGTAGAAGTGTTCGCAGTTTGACTGGCAGTCAATGGAAAGTTGTGGTCTTTGCTACTTTAATCCGATAAAATAAGAAAACAGTTTTGCTTTTTAGATATTAGGATCTCAAATCCGATGGCCAGTCAGGCAAACAATTATATAATGTCGTTGCCGATCAATGATAATAATAATTGTTTGCCTGACTGGCCATCGGATTTGAGATCCTAATATCTAAAAAGCAACCCTTTTTTATTATTTTAGCGTATTAAAGTAGCAAAGACCACACATTTGCATTGACCGCCAGTCAAAGTCCTAAGACTTCTACCACCCAAAAAGGGGCGTGGACATAACATGAGGGCAAAGTACCCGGATGCGTTGCTCTGATGAATGGACCTATCGCTAAGCCACGTCCCCTTTGAAAACTTGGACAAACAAACAACGCTTCACTGACAGTGACTGACTCACCGACCATGACTGAATGATTTCTGATTTACCACAGCAAGTAATAGACATGTTTTTTAAAGATGACAAGAATATTTAGTCTAGAAGCTTTTCACCATCAGATATCAGCGAGTTGTTTGTCCGAGTTTTCTGCCTGTCATGACTTTTGCTGTGATATGATTGGACAATTTCTATTTCGGGGCGTGGCTTAGCGATAGGTCCATTGTTGTGTGTGTATCTGTATATAGTAACGTCTTTCTCTCTCTCTCTCTCTCTCTCTCTCTCTCTCTATCCCTCCCAGGCACGTTCTGCATCATCTCTCTCTGCACCTGTGTGGCCGGCATCAACTTCGAGCTCTCCCGTTACCCGCGCTACCTGTTCGGTCTCCCTGACGACATCGGCCACGGTTACGGCTGGTCCATGTTCTGTGCCTGGGGCGGTCTGGGCCTCACCCTCATCGCCGGGTTCTTCTGCACCCTGGCGCCCTCCGTCCAGCCCCTCCCCCGCTCCGCCTGCCCCAAGTCCAGACAAGAAAACGGCACCGTGTGCTAAAGGACGGGGCTGTCCTCCACCGCCACCCACACACACACCCCCCACACACCGGTAAACGCTAGCCAGGACAGCGTGAAGAAAACAACAAACAAAATAGAACAACAAACAAACAAACAAAATAAATCCATGTGTTCATTTTCAAATCATCACAAGCCTTTCCTGGCCACAGACTATTTTTATTTTATTTTTATTATTATTATTATTATTATTATTATTATTATTATTATTATTATTATTATGATGTGTGAGTGTGTAAAAAAAAAATAATGGGTGTCTTGATTTCAGTATCTTGAATATACAGAAACGACAGAAAAAAACTGTGACAAAATATAATCAACAACAATCTGAAGTTTGTTCTCGTTTGTAATCATAATGTGGAGCCAACGCTGAAAAATGGCGGTACCGTGATAAGGCCTTTCTTTCCGTGGGATATAAGAGGGACATTGCACAAACGCACACACAAGGGACGACGGGAGATACACAGTGTACCATGTGGAATACCGTACTCACTAGTTGGACTGTGGCACAGTTTCTGGGGGTCCATGGCATGGCCCCGTCTGAACATCACAAGTTGTCCTCCTACCGCTTCAGTGTTCTCAGACAACGGATCCTAGTCGCAGAGACTCACGGTGATCTACCCCTCTGAAGCCAAGCGGTGCTAGTGTGTCCTGGAACTGAATGGTGAATCAACACAATAGAGAGGGGGGGGGGGTCACATCCTGTCTGTTCTCTTACACTTGGACACAACGCCAAAGGACACACACGTGCCCTCTTGGAAGCCTCCGATTGGACGTTTTTTGAGGAACATGAACAAGTAAAATGGATCTGTTTGATTGGTCTGACTGACTTACAGGATTGCAGGGTTTTAAGATGCATCACGCATCACCTGACCCAAGGTGGACCTACCTATGGGTGTTTGCCTCCTCGTTGGCGGGACTACGGTAGTGTGTGAGAGGGACAGTTCAATACCCAGGACGTCTCCACTGTTGTACAAAGTTGTACAGAATAACCCAGTGAAATGGCAGCCAGGAAAATTTCATGTTGGAGCATTTTTCCATTCCTGTAGGACATCCTCTTATTCCTTTATGACTATCCCTCTGTCATCTGACATTTTATACATGCATTCTCTCTTTCATTCAGAGTCTTTTTCTCTTTTTATTGAATTGAAACCCCATCCTGATTGAGAGCTCTGTTGGGTTGAGTGTGTGAGGGCCACGTGCGGTGTGGTGTGTTTGGATTTTTTCCCCATTAGTCATAGAGGGTAAGTGTGTGTGTGTGTGTGTGTGTGTGTGTGTGTGTGTGTGTGTGTGTGTGCGTGTGGGTGTTTTGCAGTCTCTATAGAAGAAGAAAAAAAATCAGTTGTAAAAAAAAAAGACAAAAAGAAACATTATAATAATGACAATAAATTCGAGCCCTGCCTTGAGGATAAATAATGGCAGGGTCTTTGATGAACAGAAAACGAAAAAATGGAAAGATGCAGTATCCTGTTTAACCAACATCTTTTTCGGGGGTGGGGGTGGGGGGGGGGGGGGGGTTCCCTGTAGACATGGGCTCACAAAGCCGAGCTGTTTTGCGAGGAGGCGTTTCAACATCATACCGTGGTTGCCTTAAGCACGTCTGTGAAGGTGACACTTATTTCCTCTGACGGGAACACAAGCCTTCCTAGGGAAGCCAGTAACTTCTAAAAGAAGAGGTCTCGGAAAAACTCAGCCTCAGCTCACGGTTTGATTTAAGATTTAAGAAAAGGATTTGGGTGGATGGGGAGTTTTCTGCAGGGCCTTTTTTTCCTGAGTATTTAATTGAGGGGGAAAAGAGTGAGTGAAATGTAGCGATAGGTTTCACACAGCTCCGTTATGAACCACAAGCTTCTAAGATGGAGGACTAAAGACTTGGATGAAGCAACCACACAGCTGACAGATCCCAAACCTACAGGCTTTTCGTGCTCCTCATACCAGACACTGGTAACCCTACTAAAACGATCGACAACAACATCACCAGACTCTCCTGTACCCGATTCCAAAATTCCGTCTGAATATTCCATTTCAATTTCCAAATTCCATCCAAATATATCATATAATTAACCTGTGTGTCACTAGCATTGAATTCTGTATTTCATGGTTAGCCTCTGTGTTCTAAACCACCCTCCTTGAGTCTCTTTCAGCCCTACATTGAAGTGTTTGTATTTTAGACCTTGGCAGAGAACAGATGGATGTTGTCCAACAAACTGACAGTGATGATATATGCTACCATTTGTCAGGCTCACTTCCCATTCCCCCCGTGATGCTGTAGCGCACTCTGACCTCCACCAAAGGTCACAGCAGCAGTCTCGTAACCCAGCCTTTTTTGGTAGACAAATGAACCAGTCACAAGAGCGCAAACAGACCTGACCTGACCTGTGCATTAAAAATCAATTAACGACTAGTACACGAGGCTCAGTGGCGGCTGGTGGAGGTAGAAATTGGAGGACGGGCTCGTTGTAATGCATGTCCCGTCCTCCGATGTCTACCTCCTCCAGCCTCCCCTGATGAGGCTCCCTCCACCACAGATATGTTACACTAAAATCTGATGGTTCATCGACTTTGAATACCCAGGAGACGGAAGCTACAAGACTTTCCCTACACCTTACTCTAAGCATGCTTTTTCTGCAAAAGCATATATATATATACAGTACTCAAGTTGTAAAAGAAAATCAGGAGGGATGGTGGATTTTATCATATGGGGACAATTTTAGCATCCCCAGTGACTTCAGTGTCAGTGACTTGGTAAAAATGTCATTGCATGTGTGCGTGCCCCCTCGCCCACAGTATTGTACTCAATATGCGCAAAACTAAATGTTGAAATAGCAGTAATACCACGTCCATTGATAAAATGACATAAAGGATGGAAAGGGGGGATGGCAGTTTTAGAAGGGGGATGATTTTGACCGTTTTTATTTCAGGGGGGATGCCATCCCCCCTCATCCCCCCTCAACTCGAGTGCTGTATATATATATAAATATGGCCAGAGATTGTTTCCCTTTTAACAAGCTCAAAATGTACGTGAAATATAGATCTATAACAAATTAGACCTAGCTAATCAAGCTAATCAAGCTAATCACAATGGACCCCCTCCAGTCGTCGACCTTCATCTAAAGGTACAACAGAAAAGTCTTCCTCTCCACCTCTTTATGCCGTTTCAAAATTCCTCCCCCATGACTTTGAAAAAGAGCCAAGAACCCAAAATATCTGCCTGTATTTATGCAGCTTGTTAGGGTCCTGAGAGAGATGTGAGGATGGGTTAATAACAATCTCACCGCAAAGTGGGGCTGAATTTGTACTTTGTGGTTTGGGTGATTTTTTTCCCCACTTCATAAGAAACTTTGGACACAAGCTGATAATGCAATTGGCCATGAAATTACATTGACTCCACTTCAAGAGCTGTGCTGTGCCTAAAAAAAGAAAGAAAACTCTTTCCTCGAAGCAACAGTGAAAGATAAACTCGCCTTATCCCTTCTTTAGAACATTCTGGAGGATTGGTAGTGCTGAGGGGATTCTGGTCCTGCAGTCAACAGCACTGGAACCAGAGAGAATAAAATGGCTCCTGCATTGACATACTTACGGCCCAACTTTTTATTTCAGTCCACAGAGTCAGATTATACACGGTATATACGGTATAAAAGGGGTACAAAAGAGGCTAGTAACCATGCTCATACACACACACACACAGTCACACACACACACACACACACACACACACACACACACATACACACACAGAGCCATCCCTGTTTCCTTGTTTCTTACAAGTGTAGATCCAAAAAAGTATGGTCTGGATTGTGTTCAGAATCAGAAAGAACAATGGTGCACTGGTAGTCGTTTAGCAGCACTGGAGCAAACTGTAGTAAACTGTCAAAAGAAAAGAAAGCACACCTTAAATGCAGTTGCACTCGACGCCAGTATTTACTGAAACCTCCACAGAAAACGGCTAGATTAGATACCCCTTTCACCATGAAGATGTAGCTGAGGAGGCTCCAAAGGATGGGCTCCTGCCGGGTTTGGGGATACAACTACTTCCTGTACATAGATTGGCTTGTGACATACCCAGACTGTGTACTGAGACAGACCCAGACTACTGAGACAGACCCAGACTGTACTGAGACACACTGAGACAGACCCAGACTGTACTGAGACACACTGAGACAGACCCAGACTACTGAGACAGACCCAGACTACTGAGACAGACCCAGACTGTACTGAGACACACTGAGACAGACCCAGACTACTGAGACAGACCCAGACTGTACTGAGACACACTGAGACAGACCCAGACTACTGAGACAGACCCAGACTACTGAGACAGACCCAGACTACTGAGACAGACCCAGACTACTGAGACAGACCCAGACTGTACTGAGACAGACCCAGACTACTGAGACAGACCCAGACTGTACTGAGACAGACACAGACTACTGAGACAGACACAGACTACTGAGACAGACACAGACTGTACTGAGACAGACACAGACTGTGCACTGTCCACACCTCTACTGTTGAACATAACGGAACCCCAACTGAAAAGATATTTTTACACTTTAGATAACAGCCCATTGGTTTGGTTTGAGGAGGAGATGTGTGTACTTAGTCACTTGTAAGGACTATGGGAGTGTGGATCCAAGGATTTGGAACAGTTTGAATGATGTAAAATAGTAAAAAAACAACAAAAAAAACAGAGATACTGCAGCTTTCATTTGGAACGGACATTATTAAAAACAAAGGATCTATCAACCTTTAACATCAGTAATGTGTCTGTTGAGTAAACTTTAAAAAAAGAAAAAAAAATGAATAAAGAAAAAATTAACCCTGGAAATGTTCAACTGTGGAATGTAAAATCATTACGAAATAAAACTCATTGGTGTGTTTACTTTTGCAGTTTTCTTGAATTTTTGGCTATTATTCCTTCTCCTTTAGGTTTACTCTGCTCCATTCATATCTAAGAATATCCCATTCAAATCAAATCAAACTTTATTTATATAGCTGATACATGGATGTATTACAATGCACATTACAGGAAAATGAGTGAAAACAAAAAGAGAGAATAAATTACAAGTATGACTATCACTGAAAATCTGCTCTAAACCTGTTATAGTCTTTGCCCAAATATAGCATACAACTCCAAACAAATCAGAGGACCTAGATGTCATACTCTGGGGGCGTCTGTGGCGCAGGAGGTAGTGCCGCTGTCTAATGATCGTAAGGTCGTCAGATCGGTGGTTCGAACCCTGGCTGGCCACATGTCGAGGTGTCCTTGGGCAAAACACTGAACCTCTAATTGCTCCCAGTGAGCGGGCCGGCGCCTTGCGTGGTAGCTTGCCGCCATTGGTGTGTGAATGGGTGAATAAGAGGCCATTGTAGAGCGCTTTGGAATAAGGCGCAATATAAGTCAGTCCATTTACTCTGTTCATCAAGTTACCCAATGTCTGACTGTGCAAGTGAGAAACCACCAAAAGTAAACACAGATTTTGAATGAATCCATGTTCCCCCCCCCAGGCATGTGATGGTATTCACTGTACGTATTTTGTCAGCCCCCCCCCCCCTGCCCAAGAGCCAGCCACTTACACGTAACATTTATTATGTATTGTGTGCGTGCAACTGTGTATTTTAAGACACAGGCGTCATGCGTGTATAAGACATGCGTCTGGTATCACTGTGGAGGTGTAGACAGGTTCTCTTGCTTCTCATGTGAAAACGATTGAACACCCCATTGAAAACCTTTGTCTTTTTCAACATATTTCAACATATGGACATTTTATCTTTATTTTCACAATATTGAGAGATAGTAATAACTAAACAAATAAAACTTCTGTAAAATGTAATTAATAGAAATGCAATTTTCTTGTGAGGAAATGCAAATGCAAATGATTAGAACTAGGGATGTCCTGATCCCACTTTTTCACTACCGGTATCTGCGATACCGATATCAATCCGATATTTGTATTATTATTTTTATTTCTTTAAAGTGTTTTACTCCTGAATAATAACAAATACTTCCCCAGTATATAGTCCACAATAACAGTTGGCCATTAAAGACTGCCAGCTTTTATTCAAGCAACAAAAACAGTACTATGCAGTACTCAGTGACCAACTGGTTTAAAGTTAAACAATTTAAACAGCAGCATTCAGCATGCCTGATTTCTAGTTTTAGTGCCTTCAGGTTTAGTGCCTTAGGTTCAATTATAGGTATATGTGTAGCCTTGCAAATAACAGCAGCAAAAACAAAATGGCACTGTAAAACATAACTTAAATATAACTTTCCAGATAAATATGTATAGTATTCAAAATAACAACAATAACAATAACAACAGCTGCGTTAACAATTGTAAACACATTTTTAATAATAATACAATTTCACAGGGGCTGTTTCTTTGTAACAAAACTTTTGAACATGTTCAGTTAACCATGAGGGAGAGATTCTTCTTTTCAGCATTCTGTGCAGTCAACCTGTTCCTTCTGTCCTCAATAATAATTGAGGCTGTGCTAAAGAGCCTCTCACTCTCTACACTTGTACAAGGAGCACAGAGAAATGTAGTTGCCGTGGCTGCCAGGGAGGGCAGTCGAGGTTGGTTGACTTTCCAGAAAAAGCAAGGGATTGTCTGTGGGAATAGGTGCCTCGCTGAGGTAGGTCTGCTAGGTGCCTCGCTGAGGTAGGTCTGCTAGGTGCCTCGCTGAGGTAGGTCTGCTAGGTGCCTCGCTGAGGTAGGTCTGCTAGGTGTCTCACTGAGGTAGGTCTGCTAGGTGCCTCGCTGAGGTAGGTCTGAATAGGTGCCTCGCTGAGGTAGGTCTGAATAGGTGCCTCGCTGAGGTAGGTCTGAATAGGTGCCTCGCTGAGGTAGGTCTGCTAGGTGTCTCACTGAGGTAGGTCTGCTAGGTGCCTCACTGAGGTAGGTCTGAATAGGTGCCTCGCTGAGGTAGGTCTGCTAGGTGCCTCACTGAGGTAGGTCTGAATAGGTGCCTTACTGAGGTAGGTCTGCTAGGTGCCTCGCTGAGGTAGGTCTGAATAGGTGTCTCACTGAGGTAGGTCTGAATAGGTGCCTCGCTGAGGTAGGTCTGCTAGGTGCCTCGCTGAGGTAGGTCTGAATAGGTGCCTCACTGAGGTAGGTCTGCTAGGTGCCTCGCTGAGGTAGGTCTGCTAGGTGCCTTACTGAGGTAGGTCTGCTAGGTGCCTCGCTGAGGTAGGTCTGAATAGGTGCCTCACTGAGGTAGGTCTGCTAGGTGTCTCACTGAGGTAGGTCTGAATAGGTGCCTCGCTGAGGTAGGTCTGCTAGGTGCCTCGCTGAGGTAGGTCTGCTAGGTGCCTCGCTGAGGTAGGTCTGCTAGGTGCCTCGCTGAGGTAGGTCTGCTAGGTGCCTCGCTGAGGTAGGTCTGCTAGGTGCCTCGCTGAGGTAGGTCTGCTAGGTGCCTCGCTGAGGTAGGTCTGAATAGGTGCCTTACTGAGGTAGGTCTGCTAGGTGCCTCGCTGAGGTAGGTCTGCTAGGTGCCTCGCTGAGGTAGGTCTAAATAGGTGTCTCACTGAGGTAGGTCTGAATAGGTGCCTTACTGAGGTAGGTCTGAATAGGTGCCTTACTGAGGTAGGTCTGCTAGGTGTCTCGCTGAGGTAGGTCTGAATAGGTGCCTCGCTGAGGTAGGTCTGAATAGGTGCCTCGCTGAGGTAGGTCTGCTAGGTGCCTCGCTGAGGTAGGTCTGAATAGGTGTCTCACTGAGGTAGGTCTGCTAGGTGTCTCACTGAGGTAGGTCTGAATAGGTGTCTCACTGAGGTAGGTCTGAATAGGTGCCTTACTGAGGTAGGTCTGAATAGGTGCCTTACTGAGGTAGGTCTGAATAGGTGCCTCACTGAGGTAGGTCTGAATAGGTGCCTTACTGAGGTAGGTCTGCTAGGTGCCTCGCTGAGGTAGGTCTGCTAGGTGCCTCGCTGAGGTAGGTCTGAATAGGTGCCTCACTGAGGTAGGTCTGAATAGGTGCCTTACTGAGGTAGGTCTGAATAGGTGCCTTACTGAGGTAGGTCTGAATAGGTGCCTTACTGAGGTAGGTCTGAATAGGTGCCTTACTGAGGTAGGTCTGAATAGGTGCCTTACTGAGGTAGGTCTGCTAGGTGCCTCGCTGAGGTAGGTCTGCTAGGTGTCTCACTGAGGTAGGTCTGAATAGGTGCCTTACTGAGGTAGGTCTGAATAGGTGCCTTACTGAGGTAGGTCTGAATAGGTGCCTTACTGAGGTAGGTCTGCTAGGTGCCTCGCTGAGGTAGGTCTGCTAGGTGCCTCGCTGAGGTAGGTCTGCTAGGTGCCTCGCTGAGGTAGGTCTGCTAGGTGCCTCAGTGAGGTAGGTCTGCTAGGTGTCTCACTGAGGTAGGTCTGCTAGGTGCCTCGCTGAGGTAGGTCTGAATAGGTGCCTCAGTGAGGTAGGTCTGCACTTGGATTTGTACACTTGTGGTTATCCCAGGATCAGGTAGGCCTACTGTGCGTTCCTCCAGGATTTCATCAAAGATGCTGCCAAGGCGGCTGCTGCTGCTGGTACGTGTGCTTGTCGCCTCCATCCGTGGAGTCTTGTCTGTGGGCTCAGAGTAAGTAAATAAGTCAATGTTTATTTATATTTTACAACGACAAACGGCCGCCCAAAGTGCTTAACAGAAAACACTAGTAAAAGAGAAACAACAGATAAAATACACTAAAAATAAGGTGCAATACAAATACAAGTGCAGAAATAAAAGTGCAAAAAGTGCAGTGTCAGGAGGCAGGCATCACCTCAGGTCAAAGGCCAGGGAGAAAAGATGTGTTTTAGCTAGTTTTTTTTAAAAGCCTCGATGCTCTGGGCGGATCTGACGTGGAGGGAGAGGCTATTCCAGAGCCTAGGGGCCAGAGCCTGCTTTAGAGAAGGCTCTATCTATCCCCTCTTGTTTTGAGTCTGGTCCTAGGGACCTCCGGCAGCAGTTGGTCAGAGGCTGTAGTTCCATTCCAACACTTCCTCCATCTTCCCTACCTCTGCCGTTAGTGCTGTCTTTGCAAACCTCAAAGTGTCTGCATTTGTGAAGTACCTGTATAATAAAATAGCAAATATTAGTCAAATCATTTCCTTAATATCAAGTTATTTGTCTGCTCTGAAGGTTTATACTTCATAAATGGTAGTAGTAGTATTAGTGCAAATTCCTTGCAGAATTGAGGTGTGAGGGATTTGTTAATCACACACGCACACACACACACACAACGTTGAATCAGATTAGGCTAAATAAAGTTAACAGAAATTCCCTTAGCTGTCTTTGTAACGTGTCAATCATCAATCTTCCATTCGTGCAGCATCTCCTCCATGGCTGCCTTAATGGAATCCCCAGTGTGTGAGCCATGGAACTCGCAGGCACGCAGCACCGCTTTCTTCAACGTAAAACCCGAGTCTAGTATCCAGTGTGCTGTGAGACTCAACAAGGACATTGGACACACGCCTGAGCTCCAGATGTCTGTTGTGAAACTAATAGCGCCTACATTCTCCATGAGTTAGGAGAGGAAATCACAAACTTTGTTGTGCATTTGAGGGATAGCTTTTTCAGGTATATGATGGTGACTGGGAAAATTGTAGCGCGGCTCCAGGGGCTCAATTAAGCTTCGAAACCCCACATTCTCTACCACCAAATGGTTGGTCGTCGAGCACAATAAACTGAAGTAGTTTCTCAGTTATCGCTTTTGCCATTTTGCTGTCTGGGGGGAGTTTCTCTCACCTCTGTAATGATTCTAGCAATGTCTGCTGTTGCGGGGGCTTCTTCTTTGCAGCAGACGCTTGCAGATATGCCTGGTGTCGTTCCTTGTGGTGTTTTTTTAAATGTTTGAAATTAACGATTAGTGTTAAACCGAGTAACAACGCTGCGACCCCTTGAAACTGTTAATTAGCTAATTTCGCATTCCGCTGATGGACTTTTTTCTTCTTTAAGACTGAAGTATTCCCACACTGCTGACATGACTCATTACACACAGGTAGACTCTCATGCACGTGACCACTGGCTACTACTTTTGTCATCACCTAAGTGACACGCCAGATCGGGAGCGCAGATCGGAGCCTATTTTCTTTTCCTGTCTGATCTGCGTTCCAGCATTCTGGACCAATATCGCCCAGATACGGATGCCATGGATCGGATCGGGACATCCCTAATTAGAACCGGTCTTATTTAAACCTCAGACATTTAGTTTGGTTTGCACCTGGTTGTTGAAGTGAACGTTATCACCATGACAAGATCAAAAGAGCTGTCTGAGGCCTTCAGAAAGAAGGTTGTAGATACGTAGTTAGGGAAGAGATTTAGAAAGATCTCTAAACAATTAGAAATCAGCCATTCCACTGTCCGGAAAATAATATACAAGTGGAGAACATTTAAAACAACTAAGAACATGGCCAGGTCAGGCCTTCCTAGCAAGTTCAGCCCAAGAGCAGACCGCAAGATGCTTAAAAAAGTCTCCAACAATACAAAACATTTCATCACGGGACCTACAGGTAGCTTTTGCCACAGATGATGTCAAAGTACATGCATCAACCATCAGAAAGAGACTGCACAAGTTTAATTTTCATGGGAAGAACACCTCGATAAACACCATGACTTCATAGACAATAGACAGATGAATCCAAAGTTGAATTATTTGAGCACAGTAACAGAAGACATCAAAAACAGCATTTGAGCATAACCTCATACCAACTGTGAAGCATGGGTTTGGAAATGACACGGAGAGCCTGGCCAGCTCACCATTATTGAATCCACTATGACTTCTTTATTGTATCAGAGGGTGCTTGAGGAAAATGTGAGACCATCTGTCCAAAGATTTAAGCTGAAGCGGATGTGGACCAACATGACAATGACCCAACATGACAATGAATGGCTCAAAAGAAAGGAATGGAGAGTTCTGGAATGGCCAAGTCAAAGCCCGGATCTTAATCCTATTGAGATGCTGTGGGGTGATTTAACGGGCTGTGCATGCAAGACACCCCTCAAACATCACACAGCTGAAAGAATTCTGCATGGAGGAGGAGTGGGAAAAACCTTCTCCCAGTCGATGTCAGAGACAGGTAGACAGTTATAGGAAACGTCTAATTGAGGTCATTTCAGCCAAAGGAGGCAATACCAGCTATTAGGGCATATGGTGTCCTAACTTTTTCCTCAGTAGGAATTGGCATCTTTGTTAATTTTTTGTTACATAAATGACAACAAATGTCATTGTTTTTGTTTCAATTACATCATCTTTATCTAGAGATATTGTTTGAAAGAAGATCAAATATTAATATATTCTTATAAAAAGGAACATATTTCATGGGGTGTCCTACTTTTTGACATCAATCAACCCTCCTAGCAGATCTCAAGCTCTCAGGGGTCTCAATGGGGTTGAGAAGCGTTACTAGTTTGCACAGACAGACAGACACGGACTGCTCAAGGTAAAACACATGGCTAGGAGATGAGGCCAGTGTTGCCAGATTGGACGTATATTCCCGCCCAATCGGGCTACTTATGATCACACTGGGCGGCTTTTAGACTGTGGTTAGGCTGGAAAACAATCCCATCTGGCAACACTGGATGAGGCAGCAGATGTTTCTACACACAATCAATTGAGATTTTAACAGCCGATCGACGCGTCTGATCCAGACATGGACCCCGGGAGATAAAGAAAGCGGAGGACACCGGATAAAATCTAAAGGGATATCAGCAGTGCTTAAGACGAGAGAGAGAGATTGGGGGAGAATAAGAGGTGGGGGGGAGTGAAAGGGGGGGAGATATGCAAAAACTGTAATATAAGTGTCGAGTCCACCACAGGAAGTAACAAGAGGGACTAATGAGTTCAATTGAAGAGAGGAAAAGGCAGCCGATCGTACAGTGCTTCGTGACAGCTGTGTCACAGTAATATCCGTCTCAGAACAGAAAGACTGCCTTTGTCCCTCTTCACATGCCAGCTGGCCTGAAAGGTGCCACAATGTGGCACTTGGACACCTCAGGGGGTACGTCTCAGAAATGATTCACATTCATTCATTGACAGGGCTATTATGAGGCGTAGGCTGGTTATGGTTTTGCTTTTTGAGAAACTATGTTGATTTAAAAGATTCGGCCGCCTCGGCCTTACAAAGCGGACAGGAACATTGTCAAATCTCAGCGTCTTTGAGCCCCGGAAAAGCTTCTTATTATAATAATAATGTAGCGAACGGGAATCTTCTAGTGTAACTCGCCCCATGCGGGAGTCGAACCCCGACCTCCCACATAACCGACGGCCGCGCTAACCATTAGACCAAGAGAGTTAACTCCCTTGGAGGAGCTGTTAACGGGGCCTCATACAGGATCGTTACACTATCCTCACCGTTCGGGAAAGCGTGCCCTCACGCTTCACTATGTCAAGTCCCTCATGTGGACACGCTCTCCGATGGCCTTCCTTCCATCCCAACTTTCTGACACCAGTGTAGCGAACGGGAACTGGTAGTGTAACTCGCCCCATGCGGGAGTCGAACCCCGATCTCCCGCATAACCGACGGCCGCGCTAACCACAACACCAAGAGAGTTAACTCCCTTGGAGGAGCTGTTAACGGGGCCTCATACAGGATCGTTACACTATCCTCACCGTTCGGGAAAGCATGCCCTCACGCTTCACTATGTCAAGTCCCTCACGTGGACACGCTCTCCGATGGCCTTCCTTCCATCCCACTTCTGACACCAGTGTAGCGAACGGGAATCTTCTAGTGTAACTCGCCCCATGCGGGAGTCGAACCCCGACCTCCCACATAACCGACGGCCGCGCTAACCATTAGACCAAGAGAGTTAACTCCCTTGGAGGAGCTGTTAACAGGGCCTCATACAGGATCGTTACAAATATCCGTCTCAGAACAGAAAGACTGGCTTTGTCCCTCTTCACATGCCAGCTGGCCTGAAAGGTGCCACAATGTGGCACTTGGACACCTCAGGGGGTACGTCTCAGAAATGATTCACATTCATTCATTGACAGGGCTATTCTGAGGCGTAGGCTGGTTATGGTTTTGCTTTTTGAGAAACTATGTTGATTTAAAAGATTCGGCCGCCTCGGCCTTACTAAGCGGACAGGAACATTGTCAAATCTCAGCGTCTTTGAGCCCCGGAAAAGCTTCTTATTATAATAATAATTATTATTAGACTTTCAGAAGTTAGAATGTCAGACTAACGGAACTACGTACATGTGATTCATTGGAGGCAGATGTATTAATAACATATACTGTAGAACTGGCTTCATAAAAGGGAGGTGAGAGAAAAAGAATTTCTGAAACCAGAAATGTCTGCTCTGAAACCCAAAAAACATCTTGAGAGAGGTTGCTTGATAGACTGAAACAGGTCACTGGACTGGCAGAAGATTCCACAGCTTGAAATGAATTAACTAGTGTGGCCTGGGGAGGTCCAGTGGTCTAGCACCTCAGTCTACAGTGCACAGTGTTGGCATGGGTTTGTATCCGGCTCATGCCCTGCTGACATGCCCTCTTCTCCTTACTTTCATGTCTATCTTCACTATCTCTATCCATTAAAATGAAAAATATGAGAAAAATAAATACATAATTGAACTAACTGGTGATGTCTGTCACACTAAACATGTGTCAAAAGAGAACTGGCCATATCAATGTGAAGATTGAATACAAATATGTAATTTGCTTGGCCAATTAGCACGATTCGTGCCAATGAAAGCATGACAATGCGACTGCTGAGGATATGCAAAAGAAAACGTTTGCAAGGCACAGTATGAGCGCTTAATTTGCTCTTGACATTATCTGTGAGCCTTCGCCTCTTCTAGAGAGATAAAGTTAATTGGCCACACACTGAAATCATTTGAAGTTTGTCCTTTCAAACGCTTACTCGGGAACGGAGGTTGTTACTCAGGAAGGGAGGTTGGCGTTACTCAGGAAGGGAGGTTGGCGTAACTCAGGAACTGAGATTGTTACTCAGGAAGGGAGGTTGTTACTCAGGAACGGAGGTTGGCATTACTCAGGAACTGAGATTGTTACTCAGGAACATTGGTTGGTGTTACTCAGGAACAGAGGTTGTTACTCAGGAACATTGGTTGGTGTTACTCAGGAACAGAGGTTGTTACTCAGGAACATTGGTTGGTGTTACTCAGGAACGGAGGTTGGCGTTACTCAGGAACGGAGGTTGGCGTTACTCAGGAACGGAGGTTGGCGTTACTCAGGAACGGAGGTTGGCGTTACTCAGGAACGGAGGTTGGCGTTACTCAGGAACGGAGGTTGGCGTTACTCAGGAACGGAGGTTGGTGTTACTCAGGAACTGAGATTGTTACTCAGGAAGGGAGGTTGTTACTCAGGAACAGAGGTTGTTACTCAGGAACGGAGGTTGGCGTCAACACCCAATGCAGCTCAGCAAGTCCTCAGCAGTAACATTTAAAAAAAACATTTTTGAACATACATATATTTTTTTTAGAGAGAGAGGGGAATTCAAGCACTTTCAATGACCCATGTCTATTTTCAAGACCTTGATTTCTTTTTTTTCAAATTCACAAACTTTTAAGGATTTCAAGGACCTGTGGGAACCCTATCTGATGATCTCAGAAGGAGTTCATAGACAAATGAAGAGGAAGTGTTTGAGTGACAGTTGGTAACAGTTGGCCAATCTGAGCAGCTGCATTGAGATACTGTTAACATGAGAACTGGGAGCCTGTAACGCTGCTAAGCAACGACGTGAAGTTACCCACACCCAGAGGTCACCTCAGGCTACCTGGGGCCTTGGACACCCAACACACCCAAAACAAGAGATGATCAGACAACAGTGAGGTTTGATGTGCGGTTGATGTGCGGTTCACATCATAGTGATAGTGTTGTAACTGTCTATTTTAAAAGACAAAGCCAAAGACAAAGCCTGGCAGAATAAGTCTAGTGAAACCACTAGCTCTGACCCAAGTAGGTGCTAATCTGCAAGTAGGAGGAGCCTTCTGTCCTCTATATATTGAATAGACCAGGGGACATTTGGCTCATACATTTTGAAACCTAAGCAGTGGACTCATCTCTTTCCATTCTGAGTAAGTAAGACTACTTCTAGTTCTAGTGAACCTGGACTACTAATAGTGGATACCTGTGTTGTTTATTAAGTTTAATAGTTTAAAGTTTAAAGTTGTTTATTAAGTGATAGTGTTGTAACTGTCTATTTTAAAAGACAAAGCCTGGCAGAATAAGTCTAGTGAAACCACTAGCCCTGACCCAAGTAGGTGCTAATCTGCAAGTAGGAGGAGCCTCTGTCCTGTATATATTGAATAGACCAGGGGACATTTGGCTCATACATGGGACTAGTGAGAACACCTGTCAGTCGTTCGCATTAGTGGTCGTTAGTGGGAGGGGCTACAAGCCTGCTAGTTGTTAGCAATTACTGAGTCTCCATTAATATCTGGCCTGTCAGAGAGCGACATCCTCTGCGACAGCCTCCTGACACTAAGACAAGGGAGTCTATCTGTGGGAGTCAAGACTCGTGACAACAAGACAAGGGAGTCTATCTGTGGGAGTCCATCGAGGAAGGCCTGAGAGGAAGCCAGGGCACTAAGTACCTTCTCTTCCAGTTGTTTGTAGTGTTGCTGTCTTCTCTAGTCACTCCGGTCTACTGAGTGCGCTTAGCTACTCCTAGTTCTGTTGGTTCCTTAGCCCTCTTCCCCTCTACAGACTTTTATCACTATGTGCTTTCTCCCTATCCCTGTTCTTCTGACACCCAGGAGGACACCTAGATGCTACATCCCCCCTCGCAACCCTTCCAATCTCATCTACCCACCTCTTTCTACTGACCATGACTTTATCGCCGCAGGCGGTCTCTGGAATTGCCAGTCAGCGGTCCGGAAAGCTGACGCTATCTCAGCTTATGCATCTCTTATGGCCCTCAATTTCCTTGCTCTCACTGAAACCTGGATCACACCAGAAAACACAGCTACACCGGCAGCCCTCTCTGCCGCCTACTCCTTTTCTCATTCCCCTAGACCCTCTGGTCGAGGGGGAGGCACAGGACTCCTCATCTCGCCCAAGTGGTCACATACTGTCCTTCCCCTGGCACACTTGTCTATATCCTCCTTTGAATTTCATGCTGCTTTTGTCTCCTCCCCGGTCAAACTCCACATTGTTGTCATCTATCGCCCCCCAGGCCAGCTCGGTGACTTCCTAGGCGAGATGGATGGCCTTCTCAGCTCCTTCCCTGATGATGGCACTCCGCTCGTACTATTAGGTGACTTCAATTTCCAATCTGAGAAGCTTCCCTCATCTGGAGTACTTGACCTTCTCCTCTCCTTCGGCCTTACCCTGTCCCCCTCTCCTCCGACTCATAAGGCAGGCAATCAGCTCGACCTTGTCTTCACCAGATCTTCCCACACTTCCAACCTTACCGTTACCCCTCTTCCAGTTTCTGATCTCCACTTTATATCCTTCTCCCTTCCCCTCAAAACTTCCTCTTCCCTCTCAGCCTCTAACCACTTAAGACCCTCTCGTCATAACCTACGTACCCTGTCCCCCATCACCCTCTCTTCTTCTGTCCTATCCTCCCTACCCTCTGTCGAATCCTTCTCCCTTCTATCCACTGATGCGGCATCCTCAACCCTCCTGTCCGCTCTCACCTCATCCTTCGACACCCTCTGTCCACTAACCTTGAAGCCAGCTCGATCCTCTCCTCGAGCTCCCTGGCTCTCTGAAACGCTACATGCTTGTAGACTAGAGCTCAGAGCAGCTGAGAGGAAATGGAGAAAAACTGGCCTTTCTGATGACCTAAACCTCTATCACTCTCTCCTTGCCAACTACGCCTCCTCGGCATCAGCTGCTAAAACATCCTACTATCATTCCAAAATACATTCTTCTGCCTCTAATCCTAGAAAACTGTTCTCCACTTTCTCTTCACTCCTTAATCCCCCTCCTCCTTCCTCCCTGTCCGCCGATGACTTTGTCACCTACTTTGAAAAAAAGGTGGACGACATCAGCAGCACCTTTCCCCCCCCACCGCTCCCTCCTCCCACTAACAATGCTAACACCCCTTCCAAACTCTCTCCTCGACACTCGATCTCTGGATTGTCATCTTTTTCCCCCCTCACCCCCGATGAGATTCTCACACTTATCACATCAAAGCGGGCAACCACATGCCCTCTTGACCCCATCCCCTCCCCCCTTCTCCAATCCATTTCCGCCGACATCCTTCCTTACCTTACCACCCTAATCAACTCCTCCCTATCCACAGGATCTGTCCCAGCGGCCTTCAAAATAGCCAGAGTCAAGCCTCTCCTCAAGAAACCTACCCTTGACCAATCATCTGTCCACAATTACAGACCTGTATCCCTTCTCTCCTTCCCTTCCAAAACCCTTGAACGCGCGGCATCTAAACAACTGACTGACTATCTCCGGAAGATGGATCACTTAGACCCCCACCAATCCGGCTTCAAGGCTGGCCATTCCACTGAGACTGCGCTCCTTGCTGTCACGGAAGCCCTCCACTCTGCCCAAGCTTCCTCCCTCTCCTCTGTTCTCATTCTCCTTGACCTGTCTGCTGCCTTCGACACAGTCAATCACCAGATCCTTCTCTCCATCCTCTCAGACCTGGGCATCTCTGGCACCGCACACTCCTGGTTTTCTTCCTACCTGGCGGGCCGCTCCTACCAGGTGACCTGGAGAGAATCGCTATCTTCTCCACGAACCCTCTCCACTGGAGTACCCCAGGGATCTGTCCTAGGGCCCCTACTCTTCTCCCTCTACACCAAGTCTCTTGGCTCGGTAATCTCTTCACATGGGCTCTCCTACCACAGCTACGCAGACGACACTCAACTCTTCCTGTCCTTCCCCCCGTCTGATGTACACGTGGCAACCCGTATCTCAGCATGTCTCGCTGACATTTCAACTTGGATGGCTGGCCACCATCTCAAGCTCAATCTTAACAAGACCGAGCTCCTCTTCATTCCCGGGAAAGCCTGCCCTCTCCAAGACTTTTCCATCACAGTGGAGAACTCTACTGTAACCCCCTCCCTGACAGCCAAGAACCTTGGAGTGATCCTGGATAACCGACTATCCTGTGCGGAGAACATTGCAGCAACGGCTCGCTCCTGCAGATTCTTCCTCTACAACATCAGAAGGATACGACCATTCCTTACCAGAGAGGCAGCGCAACTCTTGACCCAGGCACTGGTCATCTCCCGCCTGGATTACTGCAATGTACTCCTGGCTGGGCTCCCCGCTTCAGCCATTAGACCTCTGCAGCTCATCCAGAATGCTGCTGCCCGGCTGGTATTCAACCTCCCCAAATACTCGCATGTCACCCCTCTCCTTCGCACCCTGCACTGGCTCCCGATAGCAGCTCGCATCAGATTCAAGACCCTAGTGCTTGCATACCAGGCAGCTAAAGGGACAGCCCCTGCCTACCTGAAGGAAATGGTAACCCCCCAAACCCCTGCCCGCTCACTCCGCTCCTCCACCTCGGCTGGCCGACTGGCCCCACCTCCTCTACACAGCAGTCGGGCTGCCAGATCACGTCTCTTCACAAGACTGGCTCCCCACTGGTGGAATGAGCTCCCCACGGCTGTCAGAACGGCAGAGTCACTACCCATCTTCCGTCGTAGACTGAAGACCCATCTCTTCAGGTTAACTGCTCCTCCTGAGACATCTTCGGACCCTCACCACTACGTCTCCTAAAGACACCCGCTTTCCCCTCTACTGTGTCCCTAAGAACTTCTATTGCCCCCCTTGTACTGTTTCTCAGTTTCTCCAGTAAAAAAAAAGAAGAAAAAAAAAAGGTTTTAGTAGAAGGCGATAATAGGGAGAAGGTTTTTCCTTCTATCAGTGGCCCCGGGCCCGAGCTAGATTACTCTTCCTGCAACGAATGGTGGATTGCTGATTCAGTAGCCAACAAAGCACTGATTCAGTAGCCAACAAAGCACTGATCCACAGGCTATTCACATCATAGCGGGGGACTTTAATCATGTCGACCTGAAGGCAGTACTACCCAAGTTCTATCAGCATGTAAAATGTGCAACGAGAGGAGAAAAAACACTGGATAAGGTATACACCAACATCAAACGTGCTTACAAGGCTAGTCCGCTAGCTCATCTAGGCATGTCTGACCATGTGTCAATCCTCCTGATTCCTGCATACACTACAATGGGGAAAAGTGCTCCCATCACCACTAAGACTGTCAGAACCTGGCCAGAAGGGTCCGCTCCACTGCAGATCTGCCTAAATGACACCCTATGGCAGGAATATGAGCATGAGGACCTGGAACAGTACACGTCGTCGGTTCTGAACCACATAGTGAACTGCACCAACTCAGTCACCGTGGACAAACGGGTCCGGGTCTACCCCAACACGAAGCCATGGATGACTGGGAAGGTCCAAAAACTGATCAACGAGAGGGACAACGCCTTCTTCGCAGGGAAGCGCACACCGCTGTACAGCTCCACCAGGGCCAACCTAAAGCGCGGCATCAAAGCGGCCAAGGCAGAGCACAGAGAGAAGATTGAGGAATGCCTCCTGAGCAACGACTCCAGGCGGATGTGGCAGGGGGTTCAGCAGATGACAAACTTCAGAGCCAACAGGCTCACAGCCGCAGAGGACGACCCCCTGCTGGCGGGAAAGCTGAACACCTTCTACGCCCGGTTCGACGAGGGGCGAACGGAGGTAACCGCAACACAAACACCACTCTCTCCAGCTCTCAGCAGCCTCACCCTCACAGAGCATGAGGTGAGACGCGTACTGAAGGCGGTGGACCCCAGGAAAGCCTCGGGGCCGGATGGCGTCCTGGGACGGGTGCTGAGAGACTGCGCCGACCAGCTGGCCGGGGTTTTCACCAACATCTTTAACCAGTCCCTGTCCCAGGCCACCGTCCCACCCTGCCTGAAAACCTCAACTATCATCCCAGTCCCGAAGAAAAGCACGGTGAGCTGCCTAAACGACTACCGCCCGGTGGCACTCACACCAATCATCAGGAAGTGCTTCGAGAAACTAGTCCGGGGCCACATACTCACACGCCTCCCGCCCAACCTGGATCCATACCAGTTCGCCTACAGAGCCCACAGGTCCACAGAGGACGCCATAGCAACGACTCTCCACGCCACTCTATCCCACCTGGAGAGGGGAAACAGCTACGCGAGACTGCTCTTCGTGGACTTCAGCTCCGCCTTCAACACCATCCTTCCAGACAGGCTAGTGACCAAACTACTAGACCTGGGTCTATCACACTCTATATGTGCGTGGATCAAGGACTTCCTGACCGACCGCCCCCAGAGGGTGCGGGTGGGCCCCCACACCTCCACAGCCTTCAGCCTCAGCACTGGGTCCCCCCAGGGCTGCGTGCTAAGCCCCATCCTCTACAACCTCTACACCCACGACTTCACCCCCGTCCACCCCAGCAACTACATCGTAAAGTTTGCAGACGACACCACCGTGGTGGGATGTATCTCGGGGGGGGACGAGGCGGCGTACAGGGATGAGGTAGAGCAACTGAGCAAGCTGTGCAAGGTTAACAACCTGCTGCTAAACAAGTCAAAGACCCAGGAATTCATCGTAGACTTCAGGAGGAAAAAGTCCGAGATCCAGCCACTGCTCATCGACGGAGAGAGCGTGGAGAGAGTCTCAACCCTCCGATTCCTGGGACATCACATGCGGGATGACCTGGCCTGGAAGGACAACACAAAAGGCACCATCAAGAGGGCACAACAGCGGCTATACACCCTGAGATGCCTCAGGAAAGAACACAACAAGCAGGAGATACTGGTGGCCTTCTACCACGGCGCAGTGGAGAGCATCCTCACCTACGGCATCTGCAACTGGTTCCACAGCTGCACAACAGCGGAGAGAAACGCGCTACAGAGAGTCGTGAGAACAGCACAGAAGATCACCGGCGCCCCCCTCCCCTCTCTGGAAGAGCTGTACAACACACGCTGTCTCAGGAAGGCCTCCAAGATCTCCAGGGACCCGACCCACCCTGGGCACGAACACTTTATCAGGCTGCCCTCGAATAGGAGGTACAGGACCCCGGCCGCTAAGACAAACAGACTGAAGAACTGCTTCTACCACTGGGCCGTCAAGTCCCTGAACACAGCAAAGGCCTAAGTTCTGGGCCCAGGACAGTCCGGACGGATTGTATGGCAGCTAGTGCTGAGGCACAAACATGTACATTTCAAGCCTGCAAACTGTGACACTTTAAAATAACGTGAAAAAATACTTTTGTGCAATATGACAACCCTAGTTGACTATCTGTGCAGTATAGTACAGTGGATTGTGTACATAGCCTTTATTTATGTAAACCAGCTCCTTACCTTCTTGTGATTTTATGCTTCTTCTAAAATGTTTTTTTTTTTTTTTTCCTTTCCTAACACCAGGGGAGCCACCCCTCCTAAATTTCGTTGTTTGGTACCTGTACTGTAGCAATGACAAATAAAGTCCATTCCATTCCATGCTTGGTATTCAAATGTATTGATTGTAAGTCGCTTTGGAATAAGGCGTCTGCTAAATGCCGAAAATGTAAATGTAAATGTTCACAGCCTGGTTCGATGTGCAGTTTGCAGCCTATGTTATCGCTTGCTAGATCAGATGAGGATGAATGAGGTTATGGTTAAAAAAAAAGCAGAGAAGTCAAACTCAAGTGTCATGTTTTCTCTTTTATTTAAGATTTAGTTTTTCTTCCAGACCTGTAGATCGAGGTACAATTCCTTCAGCTCTTCATTTTAGACTCTTCATTTGTTGTTGTTGTTTTTTTTAGCATTGTGCAAAACCCATAGTTAGACTGCATTGGTTTCTTTTGAGTTGTTATATCCTTAATAGTGATGAATACTGCTGAATGCCGAAAGGTTGGCAAGAACCTATGCAGTGAACAAAAATTAAGACCATTCAAACAAGACTGAGGGTTGGGAAATGATGTTAAGGGTTCATGTTGTTCCACCCATATGTTGCTGATTGCTTGAGTTGCCCTTTAATACTAGTATCCCAGCACACACCTCAAAAGATAGCACAGCTGCGGAGAAAGAGAAATGACAGAGAGGTGGAATGGGATCTAACCGTCGTCGCGCTGTCAAAATAAAAATGTTGTACCAATCTACCAATCTATCCAAGTATGGAGCAGCCAAATTCAGTTAAAAATAAACAAATCATTTATTTGAATCATTCATACATGCCCCCTTTCCCGATGATTATAACCAGTTTTAAAATCAACATGCCAAATAATAATCCCACGAATTAACAACTAATTAAACTAGGGGTGGGCATCGACGATCAATTATCGATCGTCGATGCCCACCCCTAAATTAAACATTGGTGTTACAGTACAGGCTCCAACATTCCTCTCCCATCCTGCTTCTCACTCCTTACGAACCCTGCGAACCACGTTCCTCTTCTCTCCACTACCAAAAACGTGGAGTTCTGCCCTATTGGCTGTAAGCGGCCTCCTTCCGTGCAGGTTATCCAACCAGGGACGAGAGTCTGTGAGAGACGGCAGCTATGAGGAGCGCCACACGGTGGCGTCCTGTGTCCTGACTCCCTAACACCCTAAACCCCCCTACCCCTCTGCTTAGAAGGCCACACCTCCATCTCCCTTTGAGATAGTAGGCCCCCTCCCTTGGGGCAGTCGTACCCAGCTTCTCCCTTCTCCGATTGAGATTCAGAGGCCACCTGCAACCTGGTCTGGTCTGGTCTGGTCTGGTCTGGTCTGGTGCTGCACCTTTCCTCTGATACAGAGGTACAGCAGCGAGACCTCGAGGGTGTGGAGAAGGAGGAGTCCTCCTATCCCTTACCGCGTTCACACAGGGAAGGCTGAGGCAGGGCTACCCAATCACCCAATAGGCCCTACCCTGGTCTCCATTACCAAGGAGACTGACAAGAATCTTGACCCCCCCCCCCCCATTACCATGTAAAGCCATGCTACAACCACAGCAGGTCTAAGGAGATGACGTACTGATGGTGACCATTCAGTCACTGATCACCTTCCACCACACAGGCAGGATGGATGGGAATTCCTTTGATCCTGTGAATTAAATAAAAAGCTAAAGCACCCAACTTGATCAAAGATAAAAGGCCTTTTGTATAGCACAAACTCGATTTCTCTGAATCTCGCGCCTCTGGGGGCTCACGGGAAGCCACTGCTTTGGGGTCAAGACAGATGGAGGAGATGAGGTTTTTTGGCATAGCTTTGAAGGTAGACACATTCAAAACATCAGTCAACCAACTCATACTATTTTGCAGTATCCTCTCAAACTCGGTTTAATTTTCTCGACGTTCAGAGCATCTGACAGGATCCGGTGTTCAATATATCGGGTTCACCACTATCTTGTAATGAGGTAAAATAACATTCTTAGTTTAGTAACCCCTGATTACTCCGTACCCAACAATCCTGAGGGGATCTGTCTCGACTGTTGCCAATGGAGATGTAGTTATGTGATTATGATGTGGTCAGAAAGAGGCACAGGAAGTGTGGCTGGGAGACAGGAAGTGTGGCTGGGATAGTTCGTTTAGGCTAACAAAAACAACCGAACCAAAAACCAAGAAAGGACACGAGAGCTCAGAAGATCAGGAGGAGTAGGAAGAAGAAAAAAAAAATGTATATAGCATTCTTGTTATCATTTTGTATCTCTGCATCTCTGCTGATTTGGTTGTGTGTTTCTGTGTGTGTGTGTGTGTGTGTGTGTGTGTGTGGGGGGGGGGGGGGGCGGTTGTTTATGGATGAACTGTTCGCAGTCCCTAGTTAGTGGCGGTCCATAACAGCACTCTGTAGCAGGTCTGTGGGGTTCTGGCCCGGCGGTCTGAAGGCTGTCTGGAAGCCCGGGGGAGGGGAGTGGAACTGGCTGGCGGGGTTGGCTGTGGGCAGGGGGGGGTAGGGCGCCCAGCCGCCTCTGTGGAGGGGGACCTGGCTGGCGAAGGGGCTGCTGTGGGGGGGCTGAGAGGAGAGGGCCGTGGAGCTGGGGGGGGCGTCCATCTCTGTGAGGGCCTGCAGGGACTTGAGCCAGTGCGGAGGATTGTCGTCCAGGAGAGAGTCCAGACTGTTACCTGCGGACGCCGGGATACCTGTAGCACAGAGAGTGAGAGGAGAGAGAGAGAGAGAGAGGAGAGGAGAGAGAGAGAGAGAGAGAGGAGAGAGAGAGAGAGAGGGAGAGAGAGAGAGAGAGAGAGAGAGAGAGAGAGAGAGAGAGAGAGAGAGAGAGAGAGAGAGAGAGAGAGAGAGACGGGGGGGGAGAAGGAGAGAAGTAGTGAGAACAATCGTACAGAAGAGGTCTGACTCCCGCCACCCATCTTCCCCATTGAACACCAACACACAGAGAAGCCCAGTACACCAACACACATAGGGCTTTCACACCGGCAATTCTATTCCAGCAAAGGAGCAGCTGGTTAGCACGAGAATGTGTGTAGAAAGTGTCTTTTGTTTTGTTTCATAGAAAATAGTGTTTATTTCAGATACTCTAGTGGAAGATATTATCCTCATTTCCAGTGAAGTAGCTGCCATCTGGTTGTGACATTTTTGTTTATCCCGACCATTCATCACCCATCGTTGATGACGCGGATGGTTCTGGTGACACTGGTATGAACGCGGGCTGGTTCACCAGACAGCACCGAGGTTCGGAGGTTTCAGAACACGAACGGGAACGGTTCCTTGCCGTTGTGAAAGCCCTAAGAGAGAAACCCAGGGGTTGAACACCAACACAGCCCGGGAGTTGGGGGTCTCTCTCTCTCAGGAGCTCTGACAGGATCAGACTTAGGGCTGTAAGCCCATCCATTCATCACTGACCAGGCTGACACCACATATCAACTGGTTCTGGAACGGGCACGGGTGGCTGATAAAAGGGGCCCCGGTATTAAAGCGCAGAGGCTCAAACAGAAGGAATCAATCGGCCGCCGTTACACTCAGCGGTTAGAGAGGAGACGGCTCATCTCCCTGCAGGCAGGGGTGGTGTACTACACAGAGCCTGGCGCCCATGACTTAGTGGTAAAACTGAACGCTCGGTGTTAAGGTCTGCCGACACACACACACACACACACACACACACACACACACACACACACACACACGACCTGTGGGAAATAACCATGACCTCTTGGAAGAAAGAACAGGGTTCCCACACCTTCTGAAACATCAAATTCAAGCACCATTCAAGGACTTTCAAGAGTCAATTCCCTCAAATTCAAGGACCCAACACATTTCAATGACCTATGTCTATTTTCAAAAACTTTTAAGACCTTGATTTTTTTTCTCTCAAATTCACACACTTTCAAGGATTTCAAGGACCCGTGGGAACCCTGAAAGAAAAAAGAAAAAAAAGCTTTCTCTTTGATTGCTGCTGCCCCTTGGGGTAGAAAGATGGCACTTATGATGATGAAGTGGACTATTTGGCCAATCTCTACTAATCGTTGTTATTGCCCCTAGACTATCAATACTATCAATTAAGACGACTAGTCATGCTGGCCAATGTTGGACCACCAGATAATTAGATCCTTACAGGAATGAGGACAGCCCCCCCACTGCAGAGCTAATGCCTTGGGTCTTTCTGCTGATCACTGCAGGTTCACATCAGCAAACACTGCATGCTGAGACGGGGCTGTAGGGGCAGCACTGAGGCTCCCACTTGTCAAAGTCAATAGTTCACCCAAGGATCTCAGCACGCAAATCTTGCATTGATGTCACAGGGGGAAAATCTGCGATGACTGCAGAGTTAGGATTCCTCCCAATTGTCTTTGCATCAGAGCACTTCAGGAACATGGGTATTATAGTATGTTTTTTTTATGGGAATTACATTATATATATACTGTATATATTATATATATTTTATGGGTATTATATTATATATATATTATGATATATATATATTTTATGGGTATTATATTATATATACATTATATTATTATATATATGTTATGGGTATTATATTATATATATTAGGCCTATATTATTATATATATTTTATGGGTAGTATATTACATACATATATGATATTATTATATATATTTTATGGGTAGTATATTACATATATATATATATGATATTATTATATATATTTGATGGGTAGTATATTATATATATATATGATATTATTATATATATTTTATGGGTAGTATATTATATATATACAGTATATGATATTATTATATATATTTTATGGGTAGTATATTACATATATATATATGATATTATTATATATATATATTATGGGTAGTATATTACATATATATGATATTATTATATATATTTTATGGGTAGTATATTATATATATATATATATATGATATTATTATATATATTTTATGGGTAGTATATTATATATATACAGTATATGATATTATTATATATATATATATGATATTATTATATATATTTTATGAGTAGTATATTACATATATATGATATTATTATATATATTTTATGGGTAGTATAGTTTGGTTTCCCCGCAGAGCAGCGGGTGCCAGAGGAAGGGAAGCCAGCAGTCTTTTTGACACGGCCTTCATTTGCATAAACACACAAACCGACGCACGGATGGAAGTGGGAAGAGATTTGCGTTCATAAGGCTAATTGCTGCGGAGGCGGGCGGTGTTATGAGCATCATTGCTTCCCATTGGGATATGCATCTCGCTCCGGGCCAGGGGACAACACCAGACGTCCCCCCCCCCGTCCCCCAACCTCCAGCAGGCAGGGAGAGAGAGAGAGAGAGAGAGAGAGAGAGAGAGAGATCGATGGAGGGATGGAAGGCGGTGGCAGATGCTGTGAGGAACACACTCTCAGACAACCGGCTGTGCAAGATCTTCTGGCATTACACCCCGCACAAGTCAGGGGGAGTCATGCTGGATGTACTAATTGTCTTTACTTTTTTACTCGACGGTAAAAAAAAAAAACTTTGAAAACTGCCGTCTCAACCCGAACACTGACTAAAAAACGAATTGTTTTCAACTGAGGTGAATTGCGGTGTGTTATCTGCTGGAGGTACGGAAAAACTTTGAAAACTGCAGTCTCTGCTCCTCCTGAGACATTACCACCCCCCAAGAACTACGTCTCCTGAGACACCTGCTTTTCCCCTATACTACCTGCTTTTCCCCTATGTTCTATGTGCTCATGTTATCTGTTGCTTGTTGTTTCTGTGTTTTCTGTTTTTCCCATTTTGTCAGCATCTTTGAGCCCCGGAAAAGCGCTGTATAAATCCAATGAATTATTCAATTATCATTATGCTGCAGAGGAACTTTCAATATGACAACTTTGCAACTGACCATGTCTGTGCTAACAATGACCGCGCCCAACTTCTGGAATGGTTTCTCTTCTCTGAGTGTAACATTGACATCGCCTAGCCTATTATAGCCTAAGAAGCACACATCATTTCCAATGCAACACATTCATAATAAATAATAAAAACATTGAATACCTGGAAGAGCAGGTAAGGATTTTTACAGAGCCGACAAACAGGGGATTGTTTGGATTACCTGGTTGGTGGAGAACATTTAATCCCAGATTACATTGGCTGTGTCCATCTGCCAAACCCTAGCCATACTTTACCATTGTGCAGTTTACAAAACACAACATAATACACCAAGATGTGTTTAAAAGGAGCAAAATATAGGCTGAACAAGGCCGACTCTTAACTAGGCCCCAGGGATGACCCGAGTAACCTAGATTCCTCACCCCCCTGCCCCATACACACACACACCCGCCCCCACCCTCTGGACCAGTCTGACCTCGGATCACACCCCATGAGAGATGTGTTTGGGACCAGTGTCACCACCACCACCATCAACTACAACTACAACAACAACAACAACAACAACAACAACAACAACAACAACAACAAGCAATGCCAAGACAAACAGTAAGTCACTAGGAGATATGCTCCTGGTCTACCATCATCTACGTCACATTATGAACCCTTCATCAACCGTGACTAAATGACCTAATTTCCAGTCCACAGAAGGAAGCTTTCGCAGCACATCCCACCACACTGTTAGTCCAGCTCACATCACCCAACTGCTAATTACTGAGGGACTTCATATATATAGGAAATCATATATATATAGAATATATAGGAAATTATAATATATAATATTATAATTAAATTATAAATAAATAAATATATACATAAATACATATTAATTATAATATATAATAATAATAATAATAACAATATCATAATAATAATGATTATTATTATTATATTAATAATATATGTGTGTGTGTGTGTGTGTGTGTTAGTCAAGTCCTATGAATTAGTATCGCCCACGCAAAGCCAGCTGCTGTGCCCTCCAACGTCCAAGAGTCGACATGCATCACAAAACACACACAACTCCCCTCAACAACACACCAGTCAATCTCTCCTCCTACACGGTTACAATATTAGTGTCCCTCAGTCCCTGACTAGTCCCAGCTCCAGAGTTCACATGCATCACTCAACAAACGCCCCCTCAACACACCAGTCAAACGCCCCCCCTCAACACACCAGTCAAACGCCCCCCCCCCCCCCCTCAACACACCAGTTAAACGCCCCCCCCCCTCAACACACCAGTCAGTCAATCTCCCTCCTACAACGGTTAGAATATTAGTGTCCCTAACTAACCTAAGTCCCTGACTGGTCCCAACTCCAGAGTTCACATGCATCACTCAACAAACCCCCCCTCAACACACCAGTAAACGCCCCCCCCCTCAACACACCAGTCAGTCAATCTCCCTCCTACAACGGTTAGAATATTAGTGTCCCTAACTAGCCTAAGTCCCTGACTAGTCCCAGCTCCAGGCTGCAGTTTTACCTGTGATGATGGCCGGGTCCATCCAGCTGGCCGGCCCGTCCCAGCTAAGGCTATGTGAGACGCCCCCGCCGGAGCCCACCGGCGCCCCTGTGTGGTGGTGAACACCGGACGAGGAGGAGGAGGAGGACGAGGAAGAGGACGAGGACGATGAGGAGGAGTTGGGGGTGGGCAGCCCCCCAAAGTTGATGTTGATGTTGGGCAAGAGGGCTCTAAGGCCGTCCTGCCACTCTTTCACGTTAATACCCTCTACTGACCCACCGCCGCTTTCTGCACAGAAACAGAAGAGAGACACAAGCCTTTTTTTAGAATAAAACAGAGTACAGAGGAGAGGGCCCGACCCTAACCCTCTCTCACGTCATCAGGCTACTCGGCTCCAGGAACGACCACAGGACGAACCTGGTCTAAATCAATCAATCAATCAATCGGCCGACAATCGGCACACAACACCAAGGCAAACCGCAGATGTCCTATTATTTAGCGATAATTAAGTCCCGGGTCCTCGAAAATGTAGGCCGAGTACTTCTCGATACTCCTCTTATCAATTCAAAACGGCTCCAAAAAGTCTATCCCTCTTAATTCCCTAAAGTACGTCCCATGTTTACTCAGAAGATTAATTGGGAACATGCTTGTACGAGTACGCTGAACCCCCTCCTCCTCCGTCAACATCATCAACGCTGTTACTTCCTCGTCTCAGCGCCCACGTTCCTGTCGTACCGCGTTACGCCGATGAGAGAGCAGAGGGAGTCGCCGGTTCCTCTTAAATAATTACAAAACTTTATGGTACTTGGACCGGCTCCAAAATAAACCTGTGGTGTTTTTTATTTTTTATTTAATTATTTAGACACAGAGAGCTCCTGGAGCTGTTCTGTCAGTCTAAGGAAGGCGGGAGGGGGCGGGAGGGGGAGGTAGGAGCTGCCTATCCTTTCTTTCTATGAACGGGCGATGCAACACACAGATTTTTCCCCCACAGCTTCTTCAGGACACACAGCTTCTCCCACCGGAGCAACTAGCTGCTTTCGTTGCCTGACTTCCCCCCTACCCCAACAAATACACACACACACACACACACACACACACAAAAAGTACTTGAGGGTTTCAGCCTCTGGCAGACAGGCGATCTTGTGGGACACCTGAGATAGGAGCTGAGCAGACAGCGTGCAGGAGAAAGGCGTTTCTCGAAAAGGTAATTGTACCCTCTGCGGCAAACAGAACACAGCTGGCCCTGCAACTGAACTCAACCTCTGTACCAACAACTAAGACACTAGGGGGGCGGGGGGGGGGGGTTGTGTCAGTGACGTGGCTTAGTGGGAACACACCCAACAAACCCAGACACAGATAATCATCCCCTGAAGGTGGGGAGAGAGAGAGGTCAGGCAATCTGGTAGTGAGGTTCTCCCACAGTCTGAAAAAATCGAATACAAATATGGAGGGATTCCACTCCGCTTAAAAGGAAAGAAAGAAAAAGTTATATAAGGTTCATAGAGATACCGCTGTTCTGTACGGATGCTAAGAGTAAGGGGGATAAGGGGGAAGTTCCCATACAAACTTGCTACGTTTGTCCCCACTCTCACGCTTTATTCACGGCCATTCTGTGATTATGATGCAACAATCACTTCACACCAACATATGAGAACAAAATGAGAGTGGTCTGGGGTGGAAGAGTGGTCTAGCACCGCGGTCTACAGTGCACACATATGCCCATATTGGCATGGGTTCGAATCCAGCCCATGCCCTGCTGACATGCCCTCTCCCTTCTTCTCCATACTTGTCTTCACTGTATCTGTCCAATAAAATGAGAAATATGAGTGGGACTGCCCCGCTCAGAAAAATAACTTCTAATAAAAGCTAATCCGTTTTTGGAGGGGTGGCTACGGAACATTCCAGAGGTAAAGCCGCCACCCACACAGCGACCACTGATCAGGTGATGGTGTGACCACTGGGTCTAAGACTCTGGGCTGACCTAGGCTTCGAGACCATCAAATCAAGACCATCCCTTGGGGGGGGGGTGGGGTGTGGGGTGTGTGTGTGTGTGTGTGTGTGGGATCTATGCGGTTAGAAATGTGTACCTTTCGGGGTATAAGAAAGCAGCTGGTGGCAAGAGAGAGCTAATTCAGGGCCGTGTGTGTGTGTGTGTGTGTGTGTGTGTATACTCTACCCTCACTCCCTAAGGACCGTCAGGAGTCTGGATGTTGTGTGGTTGAGGAGGAGGAGGGCTCATTTAGAACACTGGGAGCCTTAATGATGTCGGGCTGGAGATACAGGGACGCCGGCGTGACAAAGGAAAAGCACTTCCACTCCACTGACGGCTCGATGAATAATACATACTAACCGACAGGACGGCCGGTCGGTCCCTACGTTTCCGTTGTTAGTGACTGATTCATAAAGCCCACAAGGCGGCTATGTACGTACAGTGTGTACACACACACACGCACACGCACACGCACAGACACACACACACACACACCATCCAGTCAGCTACAGTCCGGAAGGCAGTAGAAGGCACAGTGGGTAATGAGTGGGAAGCTGCTCGCAGAGAAGTGGTGTGTGTGTGTGTGTGAATCTTCAGAATCTTAAAAAAATCTTCTTGAAAGTCTTCAGTATTCCCCTGTGATCTTCTCTTCTCACTCAGACCCCCCCCCCCCCCCTCCCCCCCTCCGGAACCGCACCCCCCCCCCTCCTGCCTTTCATTCTAATACGCTAGTCAAGCAGGGGAGCGTGGCCGGGCATTAACATCGTCACCTGTGTGTAGCCATTTGCATCCGCAGATAAACAAACCGACGTTGAATGGTTTATTCATCAGACAGGAGAGGGAGGGAGAGGCAGGGAGCTAGCTAGGCTAGCTAGCTGGCTCTTCATAACAGTAGCGTCTGACGCTAACGCTACCCCTCCTGCTGGCAGGCGGGATTGTGTGCCGTGAGACTGTCCGGGACTTCCTTTATGATGCTGCTGTTAGGGAGAGGCGGCCTGCCAGACAGTAGAGGACTCCGCTGGGTTTAACTGCCTCCATTTTTAACAAGTACCGTCTTCTGTTTGGACACTTCAGCTACATTCTTAAGGAGACTGCAGGGGATGTATCACGCAAACAATTCACTGTTTTTTCTCTCTTCCTGACACACACACACACACCTAGGCAGAGAGTCATTGGTACACTGAAGTAACTACATGACACTTCGGAACTGGAATGGGAGAAAAAGTGTGTGTGTGTGTGTGTGTTTCTGCATGTGCGCGTGTGTTTGTATGTGCGCAACGTGCACATTTGTGCGATTCTGGATGCGCGTGCCCATGTACGTATGTGTGTGTGTGTGTGTATGTGTGTGCGTCTACAGGTGCGTGCACATGTGTGTGCGTGTGTGTTTCTGCATGTGTGTGAGAGTGTGTACATCCGTCCGAGAAGGAGTGCCGCCCGCTGGGGGGGTGTTTGATTTTGTCTGGCTGCCTGTTAACCAACGCAGCCAACCATAGAGAGCCTGGACTGCCCCAGACCCCCCCCCCCAGACCCCGGCAGCCTCCATTAAGGCCTTTATCTGCCCCCACCCATCTCTCCATCCCAGGAGAGGGAGGGTAGAGAGAGAGAGGGAGGGAGAGAGGGAGGGAGGGAGGGAGGGAGAAAAGGGGGTTGCTCGGCCTCTCCTCCCCTGCGGCCACTCTAGAGGTCGAGAGGGAGGCTGAATAAAGATGGAGAGAGAGGGGTTTGCTGGACCAGCGCAAAATCTAATTATCGTCCGACAGTGAGCGTCGGGGCTGCTGAGGTAAACGGAAAAAAAAAGTCTAAAAAGGGAAGCGAGAGAGCAGGCGCTCCCTCCTCTCCACCCCGCTAGGATTATTAATCGCCCCAAAAACCTGGAGGGGAGGGGGGGCAGAGCTGAGACAGCAACAGCGAGACAGGAGAGGGGGGGGCAGAGAGGTTAGTCGACAAAACGATTGTTTGTTTGTTTGTTTGTGCTCTCTCTTTCAAGGGTTGATCCCAAGGCCACGGGGGAGAGATTGTGAGGTCATACAGGGGGGGTTGGGTTGGGGGGGGGGGGGGGGGGGAGACAAGCTGGTCATCCCTCCTCCTCCCTAGAGACCACAGGGGGGGGGTCACAGTCACTGTGGCGGTCTGGAACGTGACGTGCCACAAACCCCCTACTACTACTCCATCTCTTTCCTGTTTCTATCACGGACGAGGGAGGAAGGAGGAACAATCCCTGAGAGCCGCCAGAGACTGTGTTGATAAATACTCAAGATTAGTTATTATCACTGTTTTTATCCAAAATTGTGTTTTATATTTTTATGTGGTATTTCATTGATGTTGATGTTGACTGTAAATATTCTTGTATTTCAGTTTCACAAACTGCTAAAAGACTATTCAATAAAGAAACATTCGTGCCAGATCCTGTCTCGGTACAGCCAAAGAAACACACTTCCAGTATAGCAGGAGGCTCCAGGCTGAGAAGCTAGCTTATGTTGCTAACATATCATTTTATTCTATATTCATTCAGTTGATACAGGACTTATTTAAATCAATGACCGAGGGGCATGTACTTAAAACATACAGCACTTAGAGACTTACACACCCCCTCCCCCTAGACACACAACCCTACAACAAGGTGCCTTACACTTAGCCTCCAACCCTACTACAACTGGGACTTCACACAAGGTGCCTTGTAGACTTCCAGAACACGCACGCACGCACACACACACACACACACACACACACACACACACACACACACACACACGGGCACACACAAACTGGCACACAGGCACACACACGGGCACACACACAAACGGGCACACGGGCACACACACACGGGCGCACACACACGGGCACACACACACGGGCACACACACACACACACGCACACACACACACACACACACACACAGGCACACGCAGACAAATGAATGATTTATAAGATGTACTCTTTTAAGATCAGCACAACTGCCGCTGGGCTTGAAAAACTTGAGGGATTTTTAGGTAAGTCTATAACATTGTAGTTACTAGAAAGCTTTACTCAGCATCTAACAAGATTGTATCGGTCTCTTTTTTTTCCACTTTTTCTGTTTGTGCCAACAAAAAATGTCCAGCCTTTGAAGTTTCACTACAGAGAGTAGTTTTTTTTTTAGACTTTTTTGGGGGGGGGGAAGTCCTGCTGTTGCATAAAATCACCTAGGCCTACTCTGTATGGAAATGTATTTACATTTTTTGCCATTTTTGAAATGTCCTTAGGCGATCCAGGTCCCTGGAACACTTTAATCTAAAACTGGAAGTTATTTGTCAAAAAAAAAAAAAGATAATAATAATAATAAATGAAAGTTGAGAACATTTATGGGGGGGCGGCTGTGGCGCAGGAGGTAGAGCTGCCGTCTAATGATCGCAAGGTTGGCAGATCGGCGGTTCACATGTCGAAGTGTCCTTGGGCAAGACACTGAACCCCAAATTGCTCCCAGTGAGCGGGCCTGCACCTTGCATGCTAGCTTGCCGCCATTGGTGTGTGAATGTGTGTGTGTGTGTGTGAATGAGAGGCCGTTGTAAAGCGTTTTGGATAAAGGCGCTATATAAGTGCAGTCCAATTATGATGTGCCTTCACCCATAGTGTCTCAGAGTAGGATTGCCGATCTGATCTGGGATCTGTTCTTGTCTTTAACTCACTAACTGCCAAAGAGTTCCGGAACACTCACCACTTAGAGAGTGCCAACTGTTTTATGTGGTATTCTACCTAGAAACAACACTCTGATTGGCTTTAGATTGGCATCATCATTTCTGCTTTTTCACTGAATAAAGTCACCCTTGACACTCTAGGATGTTGACAGTTTGGGTGACTTTATTCGCCGTCGGCACTGAAAGAGTTAAGATGGGTCATGAAGGAGGTTCTATGGACAGACGGGGACCTGACCCTAGATCAGCCCCTGGTGGCTATACCAGGGCAGTAGCTCCCATCCACCATGGCAATGTACTGCAACAACTTCTAAAGAGAGAAAGAAAAAGAGAGAGAGAGTGTGTGTGTGTGTGTGTGTGTGTGTGTGTGTGTGTGTGTGTGTGTGTGTGTGAGTGTGTGTGTGTGTGAGTGTGTGTGTGAGTGTGTACACGTGTGTGTGTGTGCATGCATGTGCGACTGTGAGTGTGTGTGTATGTGCGTGTGTGTGTGTGTGTGTGTGTGTATGCATGTGTGTGTCTGCGTGAGTGTGCATGTGTGTGTACGTTCGTGTGTGTGTGTGTGTACCCGTGTGTGTGTCTGATGTTATATGGAAAACAGAGCTGCGTCATTCAGCTCGGGGGCCAGAGAGAGACTACAGTCTTGATCAAGACGTTTTAGGATCCATTTCCTCCTGCAGAGAGCACTTATCCGACAACTCATAACTCAATATGGGGCCTATGGTAGTCTGGCTAGGATGGGAAGCATGGGAGATGTGTCCTGGACGGCTCATAGCCTGGTGCAGTGCAGCTCAACAGAGCTCCAGGGTATCATATCATATCATATACTTTTTTGATCGATGATGAATAAAAACCTGTAGTTACCGTATAAAGTGATGGATAGACACTATCATAAATTGTATTATGCCTTAGACTCCGAGGCTGGTGGGGTAGGTGAAAGAAAGTGTCTGTTTCCATTGTTGCCGTTTTTCAAGCGTCACATTAATCCCATGCTGCCACCCAGTGGCCATCTCTGGGACCGCATTCCTGTATTCAACCCACAATGCAACGTACTTCAATGACATCATGGGATTGTTTGTATTTTTAAGGAAACGTTATTTGTAGGAGCTGTAGACAAGGTAAGTATTATAGAATAGATTTCAAGATCCTTCAGCTTCCTTCTGCTTGTTTATTCCAGCTCTCACTGGCACAGCACCAGAATATCTGAAAGACCTTTTGCTAGCATATCAGCCCAATAGAGGTCTCAGGTCTTCTGACGCTGGTTTTCTCTGTGTACCACATGTACAAAAGAGATTTGGTGAGGCTGCATTCTCATTTTATGTACCCAAATTGTGGAATGCACTGCCAGTTTACATCAGGGATGCAACCTCAGCAAATATGTTCAAGTCGAGACTAAAAACCCATCTTTTTAATATTGCCTTTAAATGACTAAATAATTAAATGATGATTATATAATGATTGGAGCACTTTGAGCTGCAACGTTTGCAGGAAAAGCGCTATACAAATAAAAATGATTATTATTATTATTATTATTATTATTATTATTATTATTATTATTATTATTATTATTAAGGTAAGGCACTATGGCAGCAGTGGAATTGACTTCCCAGCTCATTTCTTCCAGTCGGTAGAGGCTGAAACAGCTACGTCCCCCAGGCGATCAGGCTCATAAACAAGCCTATTGTCGACAATGACTATCATCCCCATGTACACCCCATGTGACAGACTACCTAAATCTTAAGCTCACAGACACCTGATTACTTGAACTGTTTATTTTATTTACTAGTGGTACTGCTAATTGTATCCTGTCTTATTTGTCACATATGTCCTGTACTATGTCACTTATTGTGACAAAATCGCCGTGTGCATTGGGCTTAACAATTTTACACTCTTCCACTTGTGATGTAACAATAAAACTTGAAACTGTTGATAGAAGCTAACAGCGATCTACCTCACGTCAACAAAACTCAATCTCCCAGAGTTCCCTCTGCACTGTACATCCCTGCCATTGTATGGTGGGGGGAGGGGGGGCGTGGTCTTACCTGATATGGGTATGCCTCCTAGGCCTGTACTGTGGTGGTGGTGGTGGGGGGGTTGGTGGGGGTGCTGAGGCAGCATACTCAAGTCCATAAAGCTGCTCTGGGAGGCGGGGCCCGTCCCCGTGGCGACGGCCGCGTTGTGGTTCAAAAGGAAGTTGTTATTGCGTGTGGAGGCGGAGCCAGCGGCCGTGGAGGCCACGCCCATCCAGGGGTACCGCCCGGCCGCTGAGGAGGAGGAGGAGGAGGAAGAGGAGGAGGAGGAGGAGGAGGGGGAGGAGGAGGACGAAGGCTGCCCCCCAGGGAAGCTGAAGGAGCTGTAGAAGGCGCGGTGTGGGTTGGTGGGGGGGGGGTGCTGCTGCTGCTGCTGTTCCTGCGACTGGGAGAAACAGTTGTGCGAGGGGGGGGGGCCGAAGTGGTTGTTGGGCAGGAAGCCCCCCCCGCCCCCCCCACCCGGGGGACCGAGGCCGGCTTTGCTGGGGGGGAGGAGGGAGCCGTGGCCGTGGAAGTGGAAGAGGGGGCTGTGGCGGAAGGGTCCGCCGGGGGAGCGTGAGGAGGGGGGGAGGCTGTCCTGCACGGAGAGCTCCTTCTCGATGAGGTCGGCCAGGGCCTTGCGCGTGATGTCGAAGGGGTCGAAGCCCAGGTCGTCGTCCTGGTTGTGTTGGGTGGACGAGCCGAAGCCAAAGGCCGCCTGCCAGTCTGTAGAGGACGATACTGGGATGGTATCTGAGGGAGGGGGGGGGGGGGGGGGAGAAATGGGGGGGAGATGTCAAGGCTTCACATGACAACTGCTCGTGGAAAACTATACTGTATTATAAAGTATAGTTTACGTAGGGTTGAAAATTAGAATCGCCTGATTTCACACATTCATCATATCCCATACCCTTCCCCATCCCAGCTCTGCGCCCGTCCCTCCTCCCTCCCTCCTCCCTCCCTCCTCCTCCTTTATTTTAATTAAATTTGAGACTACACTTTTAATCCAAAGCGACTTCCAATTCCGAAGCACAGGGACATTCCCCCCCCCTGGAGTAACTGAGGGATAAGTGCCTTTCTCAAGGGCACACTAGTGGTGGTGTTCCCAGACGGGATTTGAACTCACAACCTTCCAATTCACCAGCTCACTATCAGTAAAAGTAAACAGTAAAAGTACTCCTAAAGTGTAAATAAACAGAAAATAAAAACAACCAACAGAACAACAGAGGAACAGAACAACGCTAGACCACCACTACCTACCCCTTAAATTGGACCCTACCTGAGGTGAAGAGGCTCTGTGGTTCTGGGGCCGTGGGCCAGCAGTCCGGGTGGCTGTGGCTGTGCGGGGCGTTGGGGAAGCCGGCCAGGCCGCTGGGCATGGGGTTGGGGTGCCGGAAGTTGCTGTTGTCAGAGAACAGAGACTGGGACTCTGCGGCCGCCCCCTCGAAGGGAGACCGCGCCGTGAGGCCCGCCACCACGCTGACGGGCACCACCAGGCTGGGCTTGGACAGGCCCGGGGGAGGGGACGGGGAGTCACTGCCCGGGAGCTTGGGGGGGGGGGAGGAAGGAACGGAGGGGGGAAGATGGAAGGAAGGGAGGGAAGGAAGAAAGAAAGAGAGAGAAAGAAAGAGGGGAGAGAGAGAGAGAGAGGGGGGGGGGAGGGAGGAAGGAAGGAAGGAATGGAGGAAGGAAGGGAGGGAGGAAGGAAGAAAGAAAGAGGGAGAGGAGAGAGAGAGAGAGAGAGAGAGAGGGGGGAGGGAGGAAGGAAGGAAGGGCGGGCGAGAGGAAGGACGGAAGAAAGAAAGAGGGAGAGGAGAGAGAGAGAGAGAGAGAGAGAGGTGAGATCGTCAGTCAAGACTGCTAATGTTGAGAACGAACCTTTGTACAGTATGAACCTAGGTTAGGTGTCATTTAAACAACGCAGAATATTTCCCCACTGTCGTCCAGCGACCGACTGCCGGACCAATGTCGGTCCGTCAACGTCACGTGAGTTTTACATGAACCGTTCGTTGAAATCCCAAATCCCCCTCCTCCTCCCCCACCTCCTCCTCCTCCTCCTCCTCCTCCTCCTCCCCCCCCCTCCTCCTCCTCCTCCCGCTTACCAGCTGTGAGGTTTCTCCGTTGCCTATACTGATGATGTCTGGCAGTTTATCACTGGGGCTGCAAAAAAACAAAACAAGGAGAGATATGAGATATATACGACCGCAGAATCAGCAGAGTATGACGACCTTAACGAAACACGCCGACACAGCAGAGAAGCAGAATGCATCATGGGAGAGCAGGAGCTAAGGGTAAAGGGGAGTGGGAGGGGGGGGGGGCGGTCAGGAGAGTTGGGATGTTTGGGGAAGTGGGTGGGGTAGAGGTGGCCTAGGCCCTAGGGGATACTGAGTTGGACTGCTGAGTCAGAAGGCCATGAGTTCAAATCCCACATGGGAACACCGTCACTAGTGTGCCCTTGAGTTAAGTTACTCCATGGAGACTGTGCCTGTAATCTTGAATTGTCTTTATTAAGTCAATTTGGATAAGCGTCTGCATCTACTGTAAATGGTTCAAATGTAAATGTGATGTTTGACTTTGGGTCTGTCTGAGGGCCCTTTGGGAGTGGCGTGAGGCGGGTCAGGACCAGAGGCGGGTCAGGAGTCAGGACCAGGGCCTGGTCTTCTACTATTATTTTTTTTTAAAGTTATTTTTTCTGAGTGGGGCAGTCCCACACATATTTTTCATTTATTAGACGGATAAAGTGAAGACAGACAGGAAAGTAAGGAGAAGAAGGGAGAGAGAGCATGTCAGCAGGGCATGGGCCGGATTCAAACCCATGCCGACATGGGCATATGTGTGCACTGTAGAACACGGTGCTAGACCACTGGACCACCCCAGGCCACCACTGGGATTATATTTGACTTCAATAGCAGTGGAGTCAATAAAAAAATATTATTATTATTATTATTATTACAACTCTGTATGATGTCAGACCCAAAGTTACAAGCATAAGCTTAAGAAGAAAAAAAAGCTTTGTGTCTTTTTGAACATGGGTGGGACCGGATGTTCTCCTGACGGTGGGAGAGTCACAGTGGTGTAGTCTACGTGACACGCAGGACTACGCCGTATACCCACTAGGAAAGGCCAAGGATTTCCGTATACCCACTTAAAAATGTGCGAGGATACGTAATGGCGTTTTGTGACAGAACTTTCACACTTTCATTCATAAAATTCACCCCGTCTGTGTTACGAAGCACTGACTTTTGGACCATTGGGACTGACTATAGTGTCATATACCATCAACGGGGGGGAAATACGACATTAAATATGTCAAAATGCTGTACTATCATGCACAGATCAGCCTTAAAACATGTAATGTTAGATATATAACGTTAGACAGGGAGCGCAGATTCATTTTTTATGGCGTTCCGAAATGAACGATATGAGGCTGAGAGAGAAATAAAATCACAGTATACCCACTCTGAAAAACCACTGGAGAGTCATCATGTAAAGAGAAGGGGGGAGGAGTAGGACTGCTTACCTGACGGGGTCACAGTTTGAGGAGAAGGGGGACAGGGCTGCTATAGAGCCCAGGCCCAGGTCGGAGTCCGGCCCGTCGGGGGTCATGTGTTCCGAGTCCGAGCTGCCACTGCCACCGCCGTCCAATGGGGGGCTCCGCCTGTGCTCTGACGACAGCCCATTGGCTGTCCTCCCTGTGGGCTGTAACGACGGCCACGCGTCTTTGTTGGTACTGTTGGATCTGTGGAAGGAGGGAGGGGGGGGAGGGGGAGGGGGAGGGGAGGGGAGGGGGGGAGGGGAGGCAGAACCAAGAAGGAAAGGAGAAGAAGAGAGGGGAGGGGAGGGGAGGTGGGGGAGGGAGGGAGAGGAGAAGAGAGAGAGGGGAGGGGGGGGGGGGGGAGAGGCGATGTGCCACAGAAATCAGTGTCTGTGACTCCCCTGTAACAAGTGTCCAGTACATTAAACACATTAAACACCCACAGGGGCGTAGGAAGACCGTCACGTCTGAAACGCTGAGGTAGAGTCGTTCAAAAAGAGTCGCCTGTTTCTCCTCAGAGAGAAAGCGTACCTTTGTAAAGATCCGGGTCTGCTCTTGGACTTGTCCCCCCCCGTGGCCGAGGTCGCTAGGAGGGTAGGGTTCATCTTGTAGAGGTCCAGTAGCAGCTTCTGCTCGTACTCCTGGTGCCCCCCAGCCTGCAAGCGCACGGAAGGGCTCCCGTTAACACTAGAACAGCCATGCTTTTTATTTACCTACTAAAAGAGCTGCCACGGCTCTTTACAATGCTCTAGCTGCTATTTACACACGACGGCCACTAGTTGGCCGCTTATAAATTAGCCTGCTTCCTACACAGAAAAACGGCAAAATAGCTTTATATTAGTTTTTTCTGATGTGATTTTGAAAAATGTAAGGATACTGGGTGGTAGAACACACATATCTAGGAAAAGTCATGAAAGGAGGGTCCTGAAACTTGATTGAGTGCAAAGATATAACACTTGACCAAAAAAAGTATGCTTTTTGTAAACGCATCAGGATAGCCATCCTAGATAGACAGTGTTTCCTCTATATGCATTTATTGGTGGCGGGCCGCCACGAATGAATTTCCTCCGCCACTAATTGATTCAGTCCACTAAGTGCACGATTTCTCCAAAAAAATAAAAAAATAAACTCTGAACATTTTAGCTGATTAAAATATATCTGATCCTAGATCAGCGGTATAATGGATGTTGACTAAAAGTGCACCTAAATCCACACCCATCTCTCTCTAACCGCTGATCCAAAATCAGATTAATGACATTAAACATTCAGTTGACGACGTGACATAAGGGCTACTCCTGATTAGGGATGGGACGATTATCGTTTTTATCGTTAATCGCGATAAAAACACCCGCGATAACTTAATCGTGGAGAATTTTTAATTATTTGAATAATCGTCATAATCGTATGTTATGAATAAACTGTGTTTAACAAATGTCTGGCGCTATTTTTCAGCCTTGTCAGTCAGTCACTAGGTAACGTATGCTAGCCTACTCACCATGGCTGGTGAAAAACTTTAGACGGGATACTGTCATTGGCCTTCCTTGTTATTACCAGGCAGTGACAGTCTATGGCTGCAAAAGGCACGGTCGCTCCTAAGCTTTAGCAAATATATTGTGGTTTACTTAATACTGTTCAGCACTTGAGGTTACATGCAATGCATGACTTGTGCTATAGGCTAAATACAATTATTATAGCGGCAAGTAGCAAGTGTGCGCATCAAAGGCATTAGGCACGTAACATCCATGCTGTATAAACACATGACAACTGTCCGTTATTTCCCGAACTTTGCCCGAACCCCCTGCGAGGACCCGGGGAACAACGATACGCTCCCCGCGGCTGCAATCAGACTGGCCGCGGGAGTGAGTGTTGAGGGAGAGAGGAGACGGCAACCCTCGCTCGCCATAGACTGTATCCCTACTCGTCTCTCCTGAGCTCGGTTGTAACGTGAACCGTGGAATACAGGATATGTTAGATGCTTTACAGTAATTCCCCAAATGACCAGAAAAGGAAGTTAGATTTGTCGCTGGTCGCTTTTGACTAATTAAGTCGCCAAGGGGCTCTGGAAGTTGGCAACACTGGGAGTGCATTCTTTAAACTTCCTTGGGTACGTTAATGAAAGGTGCTGATTGGCCGAAAAGGAATTGCTCTTTCTTAAGGACCCGGATTATGGCCAGAGATATGTGCCACTAGAATCTGAATTTGAATTACTGACTTACAATGTCCTAAAAATACAACAAAATCTAAGTTAAAGTGATTACAGTGTGTTTTATTGGCATTAAAAAATAAAATAAAAAAATGTTTCTCCCGATAATATCGTGGATCGCAATCATTTTGCCCACGATAATCGTGACATGACATTTTCTAATCGTCCCACCCCTACTCCTGATTGGTCTAAATGTGAACTGTGGTATTATTGTTATTGTGTACAGGCCACCGTAGTGACATCAGGTCAGGTGGGCAGGTTACGACGAGACAACAAGAGACCGGTATTGTAGAGCTTACAGAGTGAGTTAAAATAAAGACACTTACATTGAAATACAGAAGGACTCACGATTTGTTTAATAGAATAACACGACATGGTGTCAGAAGTCCTGTAAGTGAGTGTTAAGAGTTAGATCGGCCGACAAGTGTCATTTGAGCTCGTGACGGTGAGAAGGGAGGAAGAAAAGATGGATGCTAATTCTAACGCGGGAGCAGCTGCAGTCCAGAGAGCGGCGCCAGGTTCAAGTGCTACGTTCAGCATCCAGCCTCCGGATCAGCCTAGCATCTAAAAGATACAAAAAGCTGATCTAGCTAGCTAGGTGCACAAATAAGATATCACGTTAAATAACTTCGAAAAATTAAACGAAAACAGCGACAGATGGATGGATTTTTCAAGAAAAAATATGTCCCAGACACTTCAAACATTGCTGAAGCTAGCAGTGGCTATGAGCGATCTGAAACTGCATGGCTGGCAGGAGCAAAGGAGCTAGGTGGTGGATCAGCTAACAACGTTTATGGCGGGGTACCACCACCACCAGCTACAACTACAGCGGGAGAGCCATCAGCGTCGGCTAGCTGTGTTGGTGTATCAGCAGACATTAGCAAAAAGTCAAAAAACGATTCTTATGTGCCGTCACTTTAGCAACGACACAGTATTGTCAAGGGGAAAAGAAGGGGAGTCAATTTTTTTTATTGACAACGGAATTACATGCTGGAAAAACATGCAGCTAAAATTCAGGGAACATTTGGACAATAAGAGACACACGGGAGAAGTACGGGAAAACAGGGCCCATGTGGGTGTCATCAAAGGTAAGAGTTTGTTTTCTTTAACTCAGCTGATACTCAGCTGTTTACCGAATGCTCCATCTGAATGTGATTTTACTTGTGTAATGTGGTGGGTTGACATAATTCACGCACGGAACTATGGGTTGGGAGTATTGTTCCGTCCGCAGTTGAGTGCGTAGTACCCGAGTTGTTTAGTCTGTTCTATTTACTGCTTGAGTGTGTTGTTGACAATCGTTCATGTCCTTCATTAAACGTTTAGCTTTGTCATTTGATACGCCGCCTACGACTCCCGTCTCTCGGCACTACAGTAAACAGTATGAGTAACGTTAGCCACTTTTGTGCTCTTATGTAGGCCTACTTCGTATTATATTATAGCTGATGATCTTTGTGTGTGTGTATGTGACTGTCAGTCACAAGTTTATATTCTGTATTTTTTTTATTTATTTTTTGCCATCCTCCCTCTAGTTTTGGTTGAAATTAGGTCGTTGTTTTGAGCGCGCGTGCGCTACGCGGGGCTATCCGACAGGGCTATCCGCCACTAATGTAAAAATTCCTGGAGGAAACACTGATAGAAGGCCTATATTTACATCCTGGAAAAAAGATGCATGACGATGCATTTTTGAACGAGAACCAGAGGAGGTGCCAGGACGAAGGACTGAATCGACACTACTACGATTCCCATGAGAGGTCCCTCGTGAGCCACCGTACCTGCATCTCCTCTTTAGTGAAGCTAGCCGCCTCGTCGCCCAGCTCGTGTAGATACATGCAGTCCGGTTTGGGACACTGCATGCTCTTTAGAAAGTAGCTGCAGTACTTTGTTGTTCCTAAGGAAGCCTGCGTGGTACAAACAAAAAACTGTTGGTTGGTTGGTTGTTGGCAGATTAGGGCAATTCCATCAGGTCCCACCCCAACATCTCAACCCTGTGTATAATAATATCCGGGTCTGCTCACAGAGTGGAGAGAGAGAGAGAGTTAGAGAGAGAGAGAGAGAGAGAGAGAGAGAGAGAGAGAGAGAGAGAGTTAGAGAGAGAGAGAGTTAGAGAGAGTTAGAGAGAGAGAGAGGGCATAGGCTAATTTATGAGAATAAAATATCAGCGTTTACTGCAACACAGAAGACAGTATCTGTATGGACTACAAGTATCCCCTCTACCGACAGTAGCCATCTTGTCAACCTTACTTTAAGTGTCCTGCCATCGACCACAACGTTGTTGACACTCTGTATTGCTCTGAGGGCATCCTCCGACCGAATGTAAGTGACGTAGGCACTGGCACTAGGACCCTGGGGGCGACCGAAGGATGACAAAGAGTTAGAATACGGATATCAGTCACAATAGCACTAGGACAGCACTGTTAGTAAGTAAGTAAGTAAAGCTTTATTCATATAGCACCTTTCATACAAGAAATGCAGCTCAAAGTGCTTTACAACAGGAATAAAGTGAATATAAAAACATATACAATATGCAATATAAGAACATATACAAGCATAGAATGATTCATTGAATATAAAAGTAGGGGAAAACAGTAAAAAGAAAAAGGTAAAGATAAAATAAAAATAAATTTTAAAAGGGAAACAATGTACAACCTCTGCCTTAACGCCTAGTAACCGCTATCCATCTTCTCATCAGCGGCTACCTTTCCCTATCCATTTCATCTCCCTACCTTACACAGTCTTTCTGTATTTCTCCCAGTATCAACATTACAGTTTCTTACTTTTGCACTTATTCAAACCTTCTCATAAAGTACAATCACCTCTTTCTCAAGTAGTCTTTTTATCTGTACATCGATCCGGTAGCGTCAGATGATCACAGTATTTTAACCAACTGGATTTGTAGCCTAACTGTCGTCTGTCTCAACCCCTCTTGTCAATCATCTTCAGAAGAGGAAGTTCCCGACAGCCCACCTGCCCGCCCCTACTCACCTGTGAGCCCGCATATGACGTGCTGTTGTTGATCACCACTTTATGAATCTTTCCGAACTTCCCAAAGTATTCTGGCCTCTTTAGAACCTGAGGTTAAGAGTAGAGGAGAGAGGGGGAAGCACAGTGAGCGCACGGTTATTTGCTGTTTGGCTATAAACTCATCGTGAACACATCACAGCACAGGACAACAAAGAGAATAAAGTCCGTCAGGGGAAGAATAATCTTGCAAGGATATGGCCTAAAAACCAGGCCTGGCCTAAAACATGGCCTAAAAACCTTTTTATTCAAAAAGGCCTTTGACTGTTGAACCTCTGTTCATTCTTGTGATTTATTTTCTGGGTTTTTTACTATGTTTTTAACTTTTAACTATTAAATGTATGTTTTTAGGCTGTTTTTGTTTTTAACTTATTATGTTTTTAGGCTGTTTTCCTCTGTAGCACTGTGAGATTCTTTTGAAAGAAAAGTGCAATACAAATAAAAAGCATTATTATTATTATTTATTATTATTATAAATAATCTTGATCGGAGCTCCTCGGGAGATGAGTAGGGGCCTACATTCAGATATCCAAACCCTGTCTAAAACAGGACAGGGAGGAATCGGAATCAAAACAAGGACTTGTGAGAGTGCGCAACCATCAGCTGCTGATCTGAGACACACGTGAAAGCATCGTTGGCCATCGAATGCGAGCCCCATGGAAGCCTGTTCTGACGGCGCACATTTCGAAGCCTTTTATGACTATGTTATTGGTTCTTATTAGAGGCGCACTGAGCCATGAGTGTGTGTGAAACTGAAAGCGAGAAACGTTTGTTTGTTGGTTTGGCGTTTGTTTGTTCCCGTGTCTGCTCAGAGCAGCGACGCTGGTTTTTGGTCGTTGGCATTCTGGTCACTCTCCCCACTGTGACCGGAGCTAGGCCTGTTCTTTGTGGCCTTTTTGTCTGACGATGCTCTCAGTCCTCTCTCAGGTTTTTTCTCTCTCTCTCTCTCTCTCTCTCTCTCTCTCTCTCTCTGAGAAACAGGAGACAAACAGAGAGACGTTTTGATTCAAAGGTATGATTTGCCAGATTCTCTAGGCATGATTGTTTAAGAGTAATTTAATTGGAAATTATAATCAATATTCACAATTAATTAGTTGTGTTGTTATTTGTTGATAATCCAATGTGACAACTTGCCCGACAGTGTAACAATTTACCCGCTGATGGGGCAAATTGTCACAAATGCACACTGTCTATTTAACGGTCTAGAGCTCTGTACTGAAATAAGATATGAAGATATAATCAATACAAAATATGTGCCCAAGACTTCCTTCTTTCATTTGGTATGACATTTATTTTTATGTCATTTTGGTATGACATTGTGATGTATTGTGCCCAGTAAATGTTAAGACAGCGTGTGACAACATACCCCGCGCTCCCCTACTCAGCAGACATTAATTGTTTGACATGGCAGCTACATTGACAAGGCAGCTACATTGACAAGGCAGCATACATTGACAAGGCAGCATACATTGACAAGGCAGCTACATTGACAAGGCAGCTACATTGACAAGGCAGCTACATTGACAAGGCAGCTACATTGACAAGGCAGCTACATTGACAAGGCAGCTACATTGACAAGGCAGCTACATTGACAAGGCAGCTACATTGACAAGGCAGCATACATTGACAAGGCAGCATACATTGACAAGGCAGCTACATTGACAAGGCAGCTACATTGACAAGGCAGCATACATTGACAAGGCAGCATACATTGACAAGGCAGCTACATTGACAAGGCAGCTACATTGACAAGGCAGAATACATTGACATGGCAGCATACATTGTGACACAGCCCAATGAAAAGGGCTACCTGTAGGCGAAATCATTTTCCAGTTTTTTACATGTGCTTAAACTACAGATTGTAAGCTTTCAAATGATGCATCATACATTGAAATCGGAAACAAATTGAAGACGACATGAGTATTTGAAAGTTGCTACACCGGAAATCACTAAGCACATAAAATCCCCATCAAAGATAATGAATCCCCATCAAACAACAAGAAACGAAGTCATTGTGTTATAGATTACACTTATTTAATGAACGTAAAACTGTTCGGAAAAATAACGAGTGGGTACTTCACATCTTCGAGTTGAATGTTAGCTAAAAAAAAGAAAATCTGAAAAAAAAGAAATAAAAACTTTAAAGACGAATTTGACGTCTTTCTCATTTCCGAGAGGTGTCCAGAAACACCAGGAGCAGTCACCATTGACAAGGCAGCTACATTGACAAAGCAGCTACATTGACAAGGCAGCTACATTGACAAGGCAGCTACATTGACAAGGCAGCATACATTGACAAGGCAGCATACATTGACATGGCAGCATACATTGACAAGGCAGCTACATTGACAAGGCAGCTACATTGACAAGGCAGCTACATTGACAAGGCAGCTACATTGACAAGGCAGCATACATTGGCCGATGACATTTTGCATTTCCCGCTTTTCCTGGCACCTGGACAGTTTTTGGCGCTTGAAGGAGCATCTTGCTTGCTGGCTTGAGTAACGTGTCAGTTTCTTTCACTACGGACTTAAAATTTCCACAAGCCAACTTCGCAGTCAAGAAGGTTGGCACTTTTGCGGGCAGTAGAGTTAATAGCGGTCATGCGCATGCAATAGCATTAGAATTTCTGATACAGGCTACGCCGCCTCATAGGTAGTGAGAATGAGGTGCAGCATAGCTCGTTAAAACATGTATTACTTTTCCGATCGGACAACTGAAGGAGGAATATTGCGGATATTAATATTATTATTATTATTATTTATTTATTTATTTTTAAATTCTCTTTGTTTTGACTTGTCCGTCGGACAAGTGCAGGAGGATGTCCACTTGTCCGAACATAAAATGTACTTGTCCCGGACAAGCGGACAAGACTTAATGTCGAGCCCTGGAGAGAGAGCGAGAGAGAGAGAGAGAGAGAGAGAGAGAGAGAGAGAGAGAGAGAGAGAGAGAGAGGTCTCACCTTCTGTTCATAACAAAAACAGCAGTGTGATAATCAAACAAGAGTTCTTATTGGGTTAGCAGGCGGCTGGCACACAACCGACCGACCGACCAACCAGTCCAGACAGAGGGAGGGAATGTTCCTGGCAGTGAGTGTGCAACCAGGTTAAGCCGTGAGAGGGTGAGACAGGGTGAGAGGGTGAGACAGACAAACTCACGTGCCTGGTGTTAGAATGTTTCCCCCAGCTCTCGACTTTCTGTAATCTCTTTTTCACCACTTTTGAAGTGGCTGACACTTATTCTTATCCCAAGACTGTTTCGCAACAGAGAGATGAATAATAATCATAATTTGTCCTGAGCTATTCATGGAGCAGAGCGTGACGTTGTTACGGACGCCATCAGGCAGAGGGTGACAGGGGACAGGAACACGAGGCTGTGTTTTCGTAGGCTTGCGTGGAGGGATTGGCAACCAGACCTGCTGGCTGGCTGATCACCCCCTCCTCTGGCATATTCCGGCCCAATTGAGCTACACTAGGTGGCTTTTAGACTGTGGTTCAGCTGGAAAACAATCCCATCTGGCAACACTGTCAACAGGCTAGGCCACACAGCACATCCACGTTTTTTTTTTTTTGAAGGTCTTTCAGACATGAATCACTGGGGTGTCCAAAAGCACATAGTCACATAGTTGAGGATATTCAAATGATATTTCACAGCAGCTTTCCCAAAATTAGGCCAGAAAAAAGTTTCAAAAGACGTAGCGTACCAACTTCCTTCCATAAGACATGACACACTGAAGGAATCGGAGCCCGGTGTAACAAAGCCGAGTTGCTCCAGAAACGTATTTATATTTATATGTGTTGTATTGCGTTTGCTCTGCACAGCATTTTTTGCACTATTGAGGCCACTGTGAAATGACCACTTCCTTGTCGTTTTTTGCTTACTTACACTTGCTTTTGTTACCTACGTTGCTTATTATTACTGTTGTGTTTTTTCCCCCAGTATCTGAACGCTGCAATGTCAATGTTGAGGAACCAAAGCCAAATAATTTTTACTTGTGTACTTGTATAGTAACATAATAATAATAATTCATTGTATTTATATATAGCGCTTTTCCGGGGCTCAAAGAGTCTGACTAGGGATGTCCCCATCCCATTTTTTCACTACCGATACCGATAAGTGGGCTTCAGGTATCTGCGATACCGATATCAATCCGATATTTGTATTTATTGTTTTACTCCTGAATAATAACAAATACTTCCCCAGTATAGTCCACAACAACAGTTGGCTATTAAAGACTGCCAGCCTTTATTCAAGCAACAAAAACAATACTCTGCAGTACTCAGTGACCAACTGGTTTAAAGTTAAAACAATTTAAACTGCAGCATTCAGCATTGTAGAAAAAAAAAGAGTTACTGTCTGATTTCTAGTTTTAGTGCCTTCAGGTTTTTATTCTATTTATCTTCTCTGACAAATGGCAAATCAATTATAGCACCCTTTTTAAAAGTGTAGCCTAGTGACGCTGCTGGTGAGACCAGAAACCAGTCACAGAATCAAAGGGGTGTCAACAATATCTGCTTTTCGTTTTTTTCATAACAGGCAGACGTTTTAAAGTACCACTCGATATAATATACAACAGTTTAACGATCACTAAATACTTATAATCTGTGGGTTGGATTCACTGTTGCCAGAGGCTACCGGTAAGTGATACCTGGCTTGTAAACATACTTTCATTTTAGAACGAAACGTTAGCCTAGCCACTAGCTGTTAGCAGCGTTTTTAGCAGTCACCATTCTTGAGCAAAACATTGATACAAACAAACATTCAAATACTCGTGTCGTCTTGAATCTTTTTCCGATTTTAATGTATGACGCATCATTTGAAAGCATACCATCTGTAGTTTCAGACTATGTAAACAACCGAAAAAGTACGTAAGCAAATGGTTTATGATTTCACCAGCTAGCATCATGACATTGTCAGACTTATTACACACAGGTAGCTACTAGCCAACTCTCATGCCCGTGACCACTGACTACTACTGTTGTCATCACGTGAGTGACACGCCAGATCGCTAGCCCCAGATCGCTGCCTATTTTTTTTCTGGTGCGATCTGCGATCCAGCATTCAGGACCAATATCGCGGCGATATGCGATATCAATATCGGATCGGGACATCCCTAACGCTGACAATATGGAAAAAACTGAAAACACAGAAACTAGAAGCAACAGATAACGAGTTAACGAACGGGGAACAATTAATGCAGCAATGTCCAGGGGGGGAGGGGGGTGGCAGGGTTAGGGGAGATGGTTAGGGGTAGGGGAGGTTGTATGCATGGGAGAACAGGTAGGTTTTGTATAGATGAAATAGAAGAGATTCTGATCTGATGCTGCCTATCATATCACACGTCACTGTCCACAGCGGCCTCCCTCCACTTCCCGTGGGATGTCTCCCTCTCGTAAGAGCCTCTAATTTAATTAATTTCAATGACAGAGAGGAGGAGATGGGACGGGGGGCGCGGGGGGGAATCTGAAGCAGTCATGGCTGATCATAAACTTAGGGTTCCCACACCTTCTGAAACATCAAATTCAACCACCTTTCAAGGACTTTCAAGACTCAATTCCCTCAAATTCAAGGACCCAACACGGCATAGTTTGAGACAGAACTAGTTGACGAGTTCTGTAAAACATTTTTGAATTAAGATATTTTTTTAGAGAGAGAGGGGAATTCAAGCCCTTTCAACGACCTATGTCTATTTTCAAAAACGTTTAAAAACCTTGATTTCTTTTTCTCAAATTCACAAACTTTCAAGGATTCCAAGGACCCGTCGGAACCCTGTAAATTCCCTCTTCATTTAGGAGGAATCCTAGTTTCTCTCTCTCTCTCTCTCTCTCTCTCTCTCTCTCTCTCTCTCTCTCTCTCTCTCTCTCTCTCTCTCTCTCTCTCTCTCTCTCTCTCTCTCTCTCTCTCTCTCTCTCTCTCTCTCTCTCTCTCTCTCTCTCTCTCTCTCTCTCTCTCTCTCTCTCTCTCTCTCTCTCTCTCTCTCTCTCTCTCTCTCTCTCTCTCTCTCTCTCTCTCTCTCTCTCTCTCTCTCTCTCTCTCTCCTGTGTGGTGGCGCCGCCTCTGGTTCTTCTGAGGCCCGATGCCCTAAAAAGGGGCTCCCTTGGAGTGATTAAGCCCCAGAATGAAGCCTCTTGGCTGGGCTGCAGCTTTTCAACATAGTACCCTGGGGCTTTCATCTTAATACTCTCGATATTAAGAAGAGGAGAAAAGCATAAGTGTAACGAAAGGAGATGTTGGGGGGGGGGGCTGGGGGGGGGGGGGGGCGTGTGAGAGGATGACATTATTCCACTTGTTAACAATCATTAACTAGTTCTGTAAAGGTCCGTCTGGGTCAAGTGGGCTGGTGCAGAAGAGAGTGGGACTGATAAAGAAATGCCACAGATAGCTGGGAATGAGGAAATGTATGTGTTGTACTGTACGTGTGCCAATGACTGTATACACAGGCGTACGATTAAACTGTGTCTGTGTGTGTGTGTGTGTGTGTGTGTGTGTGTGTGTAAAACTCATGTGTCAGAATCTCAAACCCTCACAATCACCTGCCCTACTTAGAGGAGAGATTACACACACCATAGCAGATCTGCTTGGAGACCAAACATATACACACACACACACACACACACCCCCAGTCCTCTCTCACACACACACACACAGTCCTCTGACACACACACACACAGTCCTCTCACACACACACCACACACACACACACACACACACACACACACACACACACACACGTCTTTCTTTCTTTCTTTCTTTCACCTCAGGGTCGGCCAGCCTTTGCGACAGCCCCACAACGAACACCAGGTTCCTCTGGACCACACGCACGCTGGCCAGGTGCTTGCGGTTCTCGGTGATCTTCTGCTTGCGCTCGCTCTGCTTCTGCTTCTTCTCGTTCTTTATCCTCTGGAGCTCCTCCTGTGACAGGGGCTTGTAGACCGCCGGGTCCTCTGGGTAGGGCTGGTGGGGGGGGGGGTGGGAGAGAAAACAGCGGGTTAGAGAGGCAGTACGATTCTGGCCGCGGACATATCCTGCTTGTCATCCCTTCTCTCTCTCACCCATCCTTCCTGTCTAATCTCTACTGTCTCTATCGCAATAAAAATATATATATGAGTGGGACTCACTTAGAAAAAATTACCGTACTTAGTTCGATCCCCACCTCAGGAGGGAGCTGGATGTGAGGTGCTTCTGACTGGAGGGTTGCTGGGCTGGCATCGTATCTAAGGTGCCGTTGTGCCCTCGAGCAAGGCACTTAACGCCTAATTGCTGACTGTGGCTGACCGTGTGCCTATAGAAAAAAAAACTACATTTTGTGGTACTCTGTGCAATGACAGAAAACTAACTTAGGCCGCGTTCGTAAATTAGCTCTGAGAGAGCCGGAGCGTCCACTTGACTGCGTCTTGTCCAATCAAATTACTTGGTTCCATTATGACGTCGAACCCAGTGTGCGCTCCGGCGAATTTAAAAACGCGGCTTTAATCGAATCTAGACCCCCCCCCCGCGCTGAGCTCCATCATAGGACACAAAAGATGCTACCTTCACTCTGACACGGTGCTTAGCTCTACAGTATGGAGGTCATCTAAGGATATACATACGATAGGCATCATAAAATGACCATACTTTGACAAACATCCAAATATCTCATAATTTCTCACACTTTGAGGCTTTGCCTTTCCATCCTGTTTTATTGAAGTGACAGAAGTATGTTGTTGTTTGTGCGAAGCGCAGCTGTGAAAGCCCTTCGTCTTTTGCGGAGTCATGCCAACTCAGGAGTACCCGACTCCTTTCCAACAACAAAAAAGAAAGAGACAAAAAGGGAGACAGAAAATGTCTCTGTGGGAGAACAAAAAACAGTTCCTCAAGCTCTCGCCCCAACTCAGACAACCAAGGCCACACTAGTCCTTTCAGAAACAAAAAAAAAAGAAAAAAAGAAGAAAACTTAAAACTGTAAGTTTGTAGTCACGACCTGATTTGAGCTGTTGAATTTCAGGCATGGCAGAACACTCTGAGCTCTTGCTACTCAACAATGCTTCCTCGTTTCTGATTGGACGACAAACGGGCGAGCAGTAGTGTCAAAAGTTCAACTGCACCGAACGTGTGTGTCTGTAAAAAAATAAAAAATAAAAAAACTATGGACATTATCCCCTGTTTGGGCATCCACGGATGACTCCCATAGAGGAACCATTGACAGTCAACGGATGACTCCCATAGAGGAACCATTGGCTGAATGGGTTACCAGCAGTGACTCAACCTTGGTTCCCGAGATCCACAGTGGTTCCCCAGGTGTCTGATCCCAGCCGTGTGCCATCACAACCTGTTCAGCTGGGACACGCAGCCTGTCTTACTGTGGCTCTGTAGAACCAAGTAGCCAGGACCACCAGGGTGTTACCAATGGCCCAGGACTGCTCTCCAGGGGCCAAAAGAGGGTAGGGTCAGAGTCAGGGTCAAGCAGGGGTTGGGGGTCAGGCAGGGTTGGGGGGTCAGGCAGGGTTGGGGGGTCAGGCAGGGTTGGGGGGTCAGGCAGGGTGGTGGGGGGAGGCTAGGTACCTTTCTGCAGGCGGGGCAGAGGCCGTTCTCGTCCGTGCGGATGCGGTGCCAGCAGAAGCGGCAGATCTGGTAGCCGCAGGTGCAGGGGAAGAAGTTGACGTCGTCGATCTCCAGCGGCTCCATGCACAGAGGGCAATCCATCGAATCGTCCTTCGCCTCGGGGCTCCTGGACATCCTACGGCAACGAGGCGGATGGGGGGGGGGGGGGCGAGGCAGCAGCTCACTGTGCACCGGGGGGGAGCTGGAGGGAGAGAGAGAGAGAGAGAGCAAGAGGTGTAAGGGAAAGAGTTAAAGGAATGTTGATTATGTACAGTGACATCGAGTTCTGTTATGTAGCAACAAGACAAACATCTAGAGCAGGCATGGGTAAAGTCCGGACCGCGGGTCCAGATACGGACCGCAGCAAGTTTTACTTCGGCCAGCGATCTTTTAACCAAAACAATACATCTGATTCTATTATACCCTAATTAGAAGTATGAGCCTTTGCAAAAAAACAAAAAAGTTGACAGTGAATATCGTGTTTTCAAAAGAGAATGGAGCACGGAAAACTTTTTTGGGAATTAATCGATCAAGATCTTAGTTCCCAGTTGGGAGAGGAAAGTGACGGATTTCAAGTATTTTTCACTTGCGCCGGATGACGGAATTCCTTTCCATGGAATCATTAAATGGGACGACTACGGGACAAGACTTATTCAACAGTGTTTCTGCTTGCCTCAAATGACAGCATTTGTCATGGGATAAATTGGTAAATGGCACTACTGATGGTTCTCCAAATCTTACAGGCAAAAGCATGGGCCTTTTGAAGAGAATTCAGGACAAAGTGAGAGGTGTGTGTCACCAAACACTGAGGTAACTTTCTGCATTGTGTTATCCACCAAAAGGCTCTGTATATCTGTACTTGGACTGGAGCATGTTCTTAGAGTGGTAAGACTGGTCAACTTTGTCAGAGCTAGAGGACTCAATCACCGCAACTTCATTGAACTGTTAGAGAACACTGATGCAATCAATCAGCCTTTATTTCAACTTGAAGGTCTTTCCCCTCATTTACAGAGACGACGAGTGACAAGATAAGGAAACATAGTAGGCCGAGATAAAACAAAGTAAAACATAATCACATGCACAGGATCAAATCAAGAATAAAAACAAGGATAAGAGGATAAAACTAAGAATAAAAGATTAAAAAAAAGATCAGCTAAAACTATTACAAACTGAAGTGCAGTGATTCTAGATCAAAGCCTTGAACTGTGCAAAGTTTGGAAGTACATCAGTCTTTAAAGTGCGTTGCAGATCATTCCAAGAGCTAGGAGCACTAAAGCAAAAGGCAGTCTTTCCAGGAGTAGAATGTACTCGGGGGACAGTACGCCTAAGTAAGTCATTTGCACGTGTAGGATAAGGACCAAAGTTCAAATCTAACATTCTTGTGATGTAGGGAGGTTGCTTACCAACAAGTTTTTAAAATTCTCTCTGCAAGAGAAGGCGAACTATCCTTATCATACAGGGAGCAATTATGAGTATGGTAGCTGTCACCTGTAATAAATCTAAGAGCAGAATGATAGACAGAATCTCAGGATTTCAGAGTAGAGGCAGTGGCATGTCTATAAATTACATCACCGTAGTCTAATACTGATAAGGAAATAGCTTAAATGATCCTCTTCCTACTAAATATTGGAAAGCTGGCTATGTTTCTATACAGGAACCCAATTTTAAGACATAGTTTATACACAAGATTTGAAATATGGAACTTAAATGTGAATTTCTCATCCAGTCAAATCCCAAGATATTTATATTCTGGAACTCTGTCAATAATTATACCATTTACAGTAGTTAAAGTAAGACTACTATGATCAATATATCTGGCTTTAGAAAACTACGAATTTGGTTTTGTTACCATTAAGTACCAATTCAGTTTGATAAGTGAATCTTGTAATGCATTAAAAGAGAGACAATACAAGATGGTATCATCAGCATAAAGATGACTTTGACAGCAGATCATTAATATAGATAGTAAAACGAACAGGACCCAAAACAGACCCCTGTGGAACACCTTTTGATACTGGTAAAAACTCAGAGTGGAGACCCCATAACTTCCCCCTAACACATTGAGATCTATCAGATAAATAGTTATGGAATCATGAACATGCTTTAACATCCAGACCAATATTACAAAGTTTATTCAAAAGTAAGGAGTGATCAACTGTATCAAATTATAAATACTGTCTTACATGAAACCAGTCCATGGCGCAAAAACAGTTGGGGACCACTGGGTTAGGTCAAGGGAGAGTATTTAGGCGGGTGTGGGATTTGAGAGAGGAGATTGGCATGTTTATGGACAGCGTACGTAAAGCTGAGGATTTCCCCGAACTGCATGATGAGGGCTGGCTGCGTGACTTGGCATTTGCCATAGACATTCTGGGCCATTTAAACGACCTTAACATAAAACTACAGGGGAAAAACGAACTGTACAACCATGTGAAGGCATTCAGAGACAAGCTGGTGTTGTTCACCAGGCAGTCGAGGGACACGCCACTCATTAATTTTCCGACACTGGCTTCTGTGGAGGTGTTGCCACCCAGCACAGTGAGATACAGCAGCGTACTGTCAGACTTGCAGGCAGAGTTTACACAGCGCTTCTCTGACTTTGCCAAGACTGAAGATTTGCTGGAACTTGGGGTCATGCCCTCTCTCGTACGATTATCAGAAAGCACTAGGGATGGACGGTTTCCAATTATTGAAACCGAAAAACCGTCAGAGAGTAAAACCGCGGTTTTCCGGTTAACCGAAAAATACAGTAAAAAAAAAAAAAAAAAAAAAAAAAGTAAAAAAAAAAACAAAAAAAGAGCGCCAATTTCAAATAATTGAGCCCTACTGCTACAATACACTCATGTCGAACACCATTAAAACACCGTAAGCACAGTCGCAACACATTTAGGCTACTTAGTTTCACAAATATAAGTGGAAAGGCAGACTTTTGTAAGCTACACCATACATGAAAACACATGAACACTTAACACACCAGCTCCGCTGATCCAGGGTGCACGCCTGCACGGAAGATCATCTCTTGGAACAGCGTCTTCATTGAATGAACTGCTTTCTCAATATCTTGGTTCTTAGACAAAGTTTCAGCTGCTGCTCAATGTATTTAAATATTTGAATACTGCTCAATAATCACTGAAATATTAGACTTAGAATTATGCAGTGAACATACTTAAAGCTTTTCATAAAAACCACATGCCGCGAGACTGACTCGTCCTGAACTGTCGTAAGTCAATCAACAAAGAATGCCCCATCAAAATAAAAGTGCCCATGGTAGAGCTGTCAAAATAGAGCTTTCAAAATAAATGTACTAATACAGATAGAGATAAATACAGAACTACCTTTGCGTCACTAAGTGACCGCGTATCTTCTGAGACATGCGTTCTGTCATCACTTTCAGTAGCGCCTTCACACACAGTGGCGCTGTGCACAAACACTCTTGATCCGTATAGCTCTTGTTTTATTATATTGTGGTTTAGTAAATACTGCACTTGGAGTTACATTCAATGCATGATTTGTGCTATAGAACATAAATATAGTTTGATTGATTGATTGATATCAAATCAAATCACATTTTATTTCTATAGCGCATTTCTCACAAAAGTGACCCAATGCGCTTTACAGAGAGCAGCGAAAATGATCTTATTAAATGTAAGCGAGTAATTGTAAAAAACCTTTCCTATCTACCAATAACTGAAGGCAACTATCTTTCCCATAGAGTGATTCGTTACCCTTAAATATAATCCCAATTAGATATTAATCCTCAGTTATTCTTCACAACTGACCAAACCTCTCACTCATTGCGCGGCAGATTCAGACTGTATCATTGTTATTTTCACACACGACAAACATGTGACATGTTCCAGTTTTATTCTTATTCTATTTTATTCTTCTAAAAAATAAAAAATAAAATTAAAAAAAAAACGGTTTCAGACGGTTTTGATAAAAAACCGTTTCTATTTTTATAAACCCCGGTTTTCGGTTTAACCGAAAAACCGTCCATCCCTAGAAAGCACCGCTACCGAACATGCAGCTGGAGAAGTTCGAAACTGTCACTCTGGCCCAGTTCTATGCCTCGTTGAGTTGAAACACAGTTCACTCACACGTGACGGCTGGCTCAGAGCAGGTCGGCGCTGTTTGGCGTCACTTCTTCTGTGATGGAACTACAATCAATCAAAGCACAGATATATCTACTGAATGATGAACACTTGTCTGCCATACTGCGTCTTTCAACCTCAAAAACAGCACCTGACTTTGATAAACTTGTAAAACAGGCTGAGCGACTTGACTGTTCCCGTTGACTAGCCACGGGCCAGTAGAAGCTGAAGGGTAGTAGGAGAGGTCGGAGTAAATTGTATGTATTGAAGTTGTATTGTAATGTATATGAAAAAATGCACTGGAAATGAAAATAGTAAATGTTACATGAGGTAATAGGACAAAAAAAATAAAGAGTGTGTATCTGGTGATATGTTGACTGTAACACAAAGATTGTGCATTATAACTTGAGATAAGGCACTGGTGTACTGTACAATATGAAAGTGATAGCCTATTGTTCTGTTTTGGTCTTTTGAATTTACTGATACTTACGCCATTGTTACAAACAAAAAAAAACAGGACATTGTGTTAAAATAAATCTATTGAGAGCCAGTCCTTTGGAAAGGAATGTGGATCACTTGAACTTCGTGCAGATCAGTGCACATGAAAAAATATGTTTGGTTTAAATACATTTGTGATTAGCGCAGTGTGTGTTGAATGCAATGTAACATCAAGTTTTTGATCGGAGGTGAGTGGTTTAAGTGGGAGGTATCGGAGGTGAGTGGTTTAAGTGGGAGGTATCGGAGGTGAGTGGTTTAAGTGGGAGGTATCAGAGGTGAGTGGTTTAAGTGGGAGGTATCAGAGGTGAGTGGTTTAAGTGGGAGGTATCGGAGGTGAGTGGTTTAAGTGGGAGGTATCACAGGTGAGTGGTTTAAGTGGGAGGTATCACAGGTGAGTGGTTTAAGTGGGAGGTATCACAGCCAGGTGAGTGGTTTAAGTGGGAGGTATCACAGCCAGGTGAGTGGTTTAAGTGGGAGGTATCACAGGTGAGTGGTTTAAGTGGGAGGTATCACAGGTGAGATTGGAATCGACCCACTAGTAGCACACCCCTCCAGGCGCGCGCACGCACACCCCCCCCTACAACCATCAACACACACACACACACACACGCACGCACGCACACACACACACATGTACGCACACACACACGCACAGCCTACCTGCAGATTCAGCAGGGCACACTGTCTATATATATACATATACACACACACACACACACACACACACACACACACACACACACACAACTGGTTCCAAAGGTCTGGGTGAAAAGGACTGTAGGAGGCCAGACTTGTGGTGCTGGTTTCTGCTGTGTGGGTCGGTTTTCTTCCACACAGCAGTTTGAGAGAACCTCATCTGATTTAGCACGCTTCCTTATTAAAGGCATCATTTGTTTTCCCGCTGTCCAATGATCATGACAATTCATGATGACATGGGGCCAACCTATTGATTCTCAAAGAACGAGACGCTATGAATGCCTAACGATCGTACAATAAACTGTCTGAGCTTATCATAAACCCACATTATTGTAAGTTGTTTTACTTCATTTTGCCAACAATGTCCTTCTATATACCAACCATGTAGGCCATAGATTAGAAACAAAGCATAGCCTACATTTCGACTTCACACATAGGCCTAATGTGTCATTCAACTTCACACATAGGCCTAATGTGTCATCAGTTTCTGACTGCAGGACCTAAAACACAAAAGAGGATTAAACTAACCATTAAAAGTTCACTGCCTGGCCGTTAATGACATGCTCTACTCAATTAATTCGTAAGTAGTAGGCTAGTTATAGAATTGTGACTGCCAATGGCCCCTGGTCCTAGCATAGATTTGGTTTTCTTTTTTGGGGGGGGGGGGGTTTCTTATGATGACTGATGTATAGAGGATTCACTGCCTTAGACAAATGTACTTGTTGTAAGTTGCTTTGGATAAAAGGCGTCTGCTAAATGTCTGAAATGTAAATGTAGTGTAAATGTCTCTACGTAGCAAACGAATGACGTCCTCATGTGACAAATGAATAGAATGCGTAAGCAGACAGCTCATGTGTGGCATGTGGTGAGTGTCAGTGTGTCAGCAGCCACACGTTCAAGGGAGGGAGGTGTGATTCTGCACTGAGGCTATTGAGGCAGTGGATATGTGCTGAGTCACAAACACACAAGGAGAGAGGGGGGGAGAGAGAGAGAGGGAGGGAGAGAGAGAGAGGGGGGGAGAGAGAGAGGGGGAGAGAGAGAGGGAGCGAGGGAGCGAGAGAGAGGGAGAGAGAGAGATTTTACAGTTATTATTATTATTATTTTGAAACTTGTGTAATGTTTCCTGATCAAATGTTTTTATTATTAGATTAGATTCAACTTCATTGTCATTTCAGAGTACAAAGTACCAGACAACGAAATTTGTATTGGTTATTTAATTTTTCTTCATTTGTCATTTCACTTTGCTTCGGCAATGTAAACAATCTGTAAACACAATCCCATGCCAATAAAGCGCCTTGAATTTAATGTAATTTAATTGAGGGGGAGGTGGGAGGAGAGAGAGAGAGAGAGAGAGAGAGAGAGAGAGAGAGAGAGAGAGAGAGAGAATAGGGTGAGAGAAGAGAAGAGACTAAGAAGAGAAGAAGAAAAGACTAATCAAGCCTTGGCAAACACTTCAGACTCATCAAGCCCTCATCAGGCTGAAGAAAGAAAGGAGGATGAGGAGGACAAGGGGAGGGGGGGGGAGAGAGAGAGGGGAGCAAAACAGCATGACTTCACCGTCCATGGCACTGAATCACAGGGCAATTACTGTACACATCAGGCCAAAAATACCCTCCCATCTCTTGTCCTTTAATTGGGCAGACAACGGAAAATGCAATGTCATTGACTTTAATGCTCGGGTAGGCATTAAGATAATGGAACGGGAAAGGGACCAATATTCCCATGGGCGGTCGTCCCATCTGTTTAACTACATCAATGTGCTGTGCTGGAAGGTGAATCGGTTCTTGTATTGATTGAATATTGAAGGCACATGCTGGTGAGCCAGGCCCTTCGGTTGGACAAACGCGAAGATGCCAAAATCACAAAACTTCACAAAACGACGGGTGTCTTGAGGTGGATTCGTGAGACAGTTGAAATTGGCAACTGACCTATCACGTCGCCTCACGTTTTGGCAACTGACCTATCACGTCGCCTAACGTTTTGGCAACTGACCCATCACGTCGCCTCCTCCACGTCCTTCTCCTTCAAGCGAGGCCATCAGTGCCAGAATGGTCAAAGCAAGCTCTTCCAAGTCACGTCAGACCTCTGGTGTTTGACACGCTAGGTCAAACAGGTCTGCAGACACACTGAGGCACAATGGGCTTGTTGACTCAGAGACAATGACCTCACACGTCAGGCACTTCCAGGTACTCAAATAAACGCTCACCACCGCTTCCTCTGCAACAAGGCTGCGCTTTGCAACAACCTCAGCTAGGCTAGACAGGATGGGCAGGACGTAGGAACAGACAGACAGACAGACAGACTACACACACATAGAGACAGACACATACAGACAAGGGCTGCACAATATTGGGAAAAAACAGACATTGCAATATTATTATTTTTCTGCAATATATATTTGCAATATGAAAAAATACAGGAATTTTCACCAGGTGACTAGTTCTATTTTGAAAGAATTGATAATTCCAGAGTGATAGGGGTGATTTTGTAGGAGTGCATAATTTTTTAATACCACTCATGCTTAACATAAAAATAGACATAAAATTAACATAAAAAGATATTAAAAACGTGAATGTAAGATAAAATGGAAAATCACAGTTGGAGCGCATTGTAGCCAGCCACCTTGTGGCTATAAACGTGGTTGTTAAGGCGTGACGTGTTTCCGGGTCCAAAGTTGGCTGAAGCGCTGTCTTCGAAATGCCGCAATAATAATAATAATTAATTATATTTATACAGCGCTTTTCCGAGGCTCAAATACCCTGACAATATGGGGGAAACGGGAAAGTGCTGTGTCCCTTGTTGTATGAATAGATCCGAGTCTAAAAAACGATTAAACTGTCATTCTACCGCTGTAGTACACTGGTATTCTGGTGCAGAGTATTTCTGGTTTGGACCCGGAAATTGCAAAACGTCACGTTTGACGTCAGACTTAACAACCGAATAGCAGCGACTACATTCATCACTTAAAATTGGCGACTCCTTCAAAGCCTTACAATGTAATTTTTGAATCCTGCATTGTATGTTTTATACTAAATATATAGCCTATGTTTGGGGACAAACATGTCAAAAATTGGATACCGCCCAACCCTATCATGCAGCCCTAATACAGACAGACACACAGACAGACACACGCACAGAGCAATATAGCACCGCTGTAGCTAATTTGAAGCAACAAAGCCGGTCTATAAGAAAATAACTCCACCGTCTCAAAGACATTGAACATAAGTCAGAACAGAGTAATGGATAGACTCCGTATGAATATTGTCGGTGGAGCATTCAATGCAAACAAAGACATATTCAGCAATTCCGTAGTTCCTAATAGGACTACTATTCCCATCTCACATAGGTAGGCAATGTCTCTGGCTTGCCGCCCTGGCCTGACAAACTCTCTTGAGAACAGGAGAACGTGGGATGCAAGGGAACAGTGTCGATGACCTCCGTATCCGTCTCAGGATAGGGGGGAAAGCCCAGGGAGGGTGGGTGGGGGTGAGGGAGGGAGGGAGAGGAGACTAGCTAAAAATACCTCGCCCGGTTCACAGCAATGGAAGAGGAGGAGCCACCACACGGTTGTGTTGTCTTTTAAGGGAAGTGGAGACGGGAAGCGCGGGGGTCTCCTGCCCCTCCCCTCCCCATCCCATCCCCCCCCTAGTCGACATGTAGGGTCATGAGCCCTTCCTGGGAGCACTTCCAGTGAGTACAGTAGTCACACCGGCTGGCTGGCTGGCTGGCTGGCTGGCTGGCTGGCTGTGGTGGATGGAATTAGCAACAGAGGTCTTCTGGCGACCTACACACTTGGTGTACCGCACTCGTGAGTTCACTTCTGAGCTCACGGCTGGCGCAGGGATGCCCTACTGCGGTAGAAGATAGAATCCTGGGAAATATCCCATTAGCTTACGACATCTGCTTCAGATAATGAGTGCTTGCGAGGGGGGGGGGGGGGGGGGCGGCCTCCCTGCAGAGTATAATGCCTAGTTTTCAGTTTAGTCCAACACGGAACACTACGTACTCACTTTGGACAAACACTCCGCCCACAATACCACCCAGATGATTGCAGAACACGGCCAGAAGCCAGCGTAACGTCCTCCCAGAGGAACACCACACGTTGCATAAATAAACCCAGGCATTCAAGAAGTCAGGTAACTCTGCTGCTTTAAATAAAAGACACAGGGGGAGGGGTGGGGGGGGTCAATAAAGCCCATGGAACTCTGGACCAGACATTAGAAGTCGGTTATGTTCTTCAAGATACACAGTACACACCTCAATCTTCACCCAGGGAACACCCTGTCCCAAGACTGCAATAAAAAACATTGTTATGATGATGATACAGCCTTATAGCTTATAGTCCGACCACAACAGAGGGCATTGTGCAATATGTTTACATTCTTGTGTTTAGGTTTACATACACTGTATATAGGTTTACTAGTTAATATGTTTATATGTTTATAAAAGTACATAGTTACATGCTAACACCCCCCTGTCTATATACCCCCCTGTGAGTAGGCCATATAGTGTATATAAGTTTATATAATAGATACATTCTCAGATTCCTACCGATTACTTTTAGGTATATCCCCCTATTTATGTCTATTCATGTCTCATTCTTGTTTTTTATTATCTTAGGACGGTGTTTTGATTGTTAGCACCTAGGGTTTGCGTTTCAATTTCGTACCCGTACAATGACAATAAAGATCATTCAAAGATCATTCTTTGTTGTTGTTGTAATAGTCATGGCTGCTTCCTGAGCAGAGGCCTAGTTCAGCCCTAAACCACATCTCCATCCTGAGGTTGGGGGTTACCAGGACCACCACCACCACCACCAGAGGTCTGGACAGGATGTGTGTGCGCGCCACCGCAGCTGCCGCCCTTCAATGGACTGCAATATGGACTGCACTATTGCACGCCTTTATCCAAAGCGCTTTACAACGGCTTCTCATTCACCCATTCACACACACATTCACACACCAACGGCGGCAAGCTACCATGCAAGGCGCCGGCCCGCTCACCGGGAGCAATTTGGAGTTCAGTGTCTTGCCCCAAGGACACTTCGACATGTGGCCAGCCGGGGGGTCGAACCGCCGATCTGCCGACCTTGCGATCATTAGACGGCGCCTCTACCTCCTGCGCCACAGCCTGCCCCACTTCATTCCCCTTCAACATACATCAGTCACATGACATAACAACGGTCCCACCATACCTCCACACCACGAACCGGGAACTGGCAGTTCCTGTGTGGAGGGGTGGGAGAGGTGAATTTGAGGACAACACCGGCACTGACGTGTGGGCCTCACCAGCTCAGTCACGCAGTGAGAGGAGAGAGCAGGGAAACAAACACAGGCTTTTGGCTACAGTACGCTCATACAGTAGACTTGGCACAGGTAAGATGTTTTCAGTGATACATTAACGCATGTAGTTAATAAGGTGTCAGGCCTTGAGAGAGAGAGAGAACATCAAACAGCTTTTGTCCTGATAGCAGAAATGCCTCTCTCTCTCTCTCTCTCTCTCTCCAGGGAGTTTCCCCTTCAGAAAAAAATGAGCATACTTTCCCAATCTAGGATCTGTTCACGTAGAATCTGTTTGTGTTTTTATGTCGTGCCGGTTGCCTTCTGGCTTCTTGTGCTGATTGTTCTGTTTGGTGAGCCGAAGACAATTTTCCACCTTGGTGGACAAAAAAGTTATATTCTATTCAATTCAATTCAATTCAATTCAAGAATCAGTAGCTATGACACTTTGAATGGATATCGGATAGTGACAATATGGATTGTCTATTAACTCTTTATAATCCCCGAAAAGTGGACTATAACTTAAATTGTTACTTGTAATGCTGCTCTAATTCTGAATACACTGGCTACAAGACATACCAGTTCACGGGATAGGCCTAAACCAGGTGAGTTACGTAGAATCAACCTAACAGGTAACCTACTGGTACAGTATTTGAATATAGTCAATATTATGACCTTTTTCCATTAATGATTAACTAGACCATGCTATGTCTACAACATGCACGTAAGAGACTAAACAGTAGGAGAGACCTTCCAGAAAGTGAACAAAAAAACAGGCTAGGCTAACCTCTTTGTTATAAGGACATCTGATATTTGGACTGACAAACAGTAGGCCTTTCTGTGTTGGTTATTTTAGAATTTAAAATAAAGTTGTATTCTGGAGTGTGTCCCGTTTTCTTTCATGAAGTTATTGCTCTAAAATGAGGACCAGCACCTTTGTAAGTAACACAAGAGAAGTCTAAAAGATGTTCTTTTGGCAATGCACAGAGACCTCATTCTATATCTAGGCCTACTACACGTCCATGTAACCAGAGTCAAAGGAAAGCCTAGCAGGAGGCATGAAATACCCTCTTCCGGTGAAGTTCATTAGCATCATCCAATTTAGAATCTGTCTAGCTCCTGTCCTGAAGTTTGCTAAGTAAATGAGTATGCTCACTAGTAAACAGGCCTGTGGGCCTACTTGAGTAGGCTAAGCTTCACTTGTTTTGTTTGTTTACTGTGACCACAAAGTCAATGGGGAAGTGACTGTCACAGTCATATAGTGATAGCGAGCTGTGACATCACATGTTAAAAACACAAGTGAACAAAGGTTGGTACTAAGGGTCAGATAATAGGCCTAGTTCCCAGATAAAAGGCCTAGGTGAATTAGGCGCAAACATCAACTGTTGCTTCATACAGATATGCCTTCTTCCATAGCACAAGGACAAGGACTTCCGCCCTGTTGCACTCACGTCCTGCTCCATGAAGACCTTCGAGAGTGCGCTGACAACAACCTGGCCCTCAACACCAGCAAAACCAAAGAGATCATTGTGGACTTCAGAAAGACTGGACACTGTGAACACTCCCCCATCTACATCAACGGGATGGAGGTGGAGCGTGTTCCCAGCTTTAAGTTTCTGGGGGTCCACATCTCCGAGGACCTCTCTTGGATCATTAACACATCTTCCTTGGTCAAAAAGGCGCAGCAGCGCCTATTCTTCCTAAGGAGACTGAAGAAAGTCCAGCTGTCTCCCAGGATCCTGACCAACTTCTACTGCTGCACCATTGAGAGCATCCTCACCAACTGCATCACAGTGTGGTACGGCAACTGCACTGTGTCCGACCGGAAGGCCCTGCAACAGGTGGTGAAAACCGCCCAGCGCATCATCAGCACCAAACTCCCTTCCATCGAGCCCCTCCAGGCAGACCGGTGTCAACGGAGGGCGGCAAGCATCATCAAGGACACCTCCCACCCTAACCACAGACTGTTTGATCCCCTACCTTCAAAGAGACTCAGGAGGTACAGGATTCTCAGGTCTTGTACCTGCAGGCTACAGAGCAGCTTCTTCCACAGAGCTATCACTCTGATAAACAATCCCCCCCTCCACAAACCCCACTGAACTATTGCCCCCCATACATTACTACCTTTGTACTACTGTATATTGCACATGTCTCCTGACATAGCTTCTTTTATACTCCGCACATTAGATACTGTATTTATACTCTGCACATTAGATATTGTATATAAACTACCTCACTGTACATAGCTCATAACTATATATTGCCCATAACTCTATACCTCTAAACTATACTGATGTTTACAATACTACCTTTGCACATACTGTACATTACATAGTTACTATCACTACTTCTTGTTCTATTTATATATATATATATATATATATATTTCTATCATGCCCTTACATCACTATTTGCACTTCTGGTTGGACGCTAAACTGCATTTCGTTGTATTGTACTTGTACTCTGCGATGACAATAAAGTTGAATCTAATCTAAAAAGAAACTAAAAACATAAGGGGAAAATAGCCTAACTATTCATGCCCATCTCCTTTGACAAGTCTCTCTTTCAGAAGCAAGGTGCACAACAGAGGTCTGTAACTAACCTCCATAAAACTAGAGTTGTCTGCCCGTCGTAAAACATTTGACAGGAAGACACAAAACACCTGCTTCGTGTTGACTGCTTGGGAAATTTAAAAATCACCAAAAAAAGTGCCAAAAGACTCACGTAGCGGAACGTGGCGAGTTTGACAAACTAACCGCGGAGAATGAGAAGAAAAAGCATAGAAATGCCCGCTAACACAAACCACTAGAGACCCACGCGTATAACCGTGATAGCACGAAGGTTAAGGAGATCACAAGAATGTGGGGTAGTGGTGGACTCTAGTGGATAGTGAGTTGGACTTGTGATCGGAAGGTTGTGAGTTCAAATCCCGCCTGAAACCACACCACTACTAGTGTGCCCTTGAGTAAGGCACTTAGCTCAGTTACTCCAGGGGGAATGTCCCTGTAATTCGTAATTGTAAGTCGCTTTGGATTAAAAGCGTCTGCTAAATGGCAAAATTATTATTAATTATTAAGAAAACGCGCTTTGATTGAATTCATATTATTTATTTATTTAGTTTGCAATAATGCAAAGCGGTTCCAAGACATTATAATGTCATTAAGGCTATTATGAGGCAATGTTATAGCCATTTTATTTGTTATTATGGCTATTTAGTTTTGCTTGTTTTTCCAGCCTGGTAATAAATAAATAATATGTGTTGTTTAATTCACCATTCGTTTACTTGAATTCATACTTCTTTAGACTACACCAGATGTTAATTAAAAACACAAATCTTCATTAAAAATATATTTTTTTATATCTGCAATATCGGCAGATATTGCTCACAGATGATCGGTATCGGTGGCAAGAAACGGTATCGCGCCATCCCTAATGGAAATGAGCATTGCAGCAACCTGAACTGGTTGTGTTCCAACTATAGACCTCGGTTTTGTACGGGAAATTATTTGTCTGATAGACATGTTGTCGTTGTTACTCTTGTGACTATCAGTCAGACTGCCTGGGCAGAATTAACACACTTAACGACATCAAGCTGATGAACAATACTTGACATTGGCTAGACAACAGACACATTTAAATGCTCACAAAGACCTGATTGCTCTCAGTAACTTGGCCTTTGTGTTTTCCCCAGGCCAAACACTCAAAAGCCAGATCAGGTCATTTCGTGACTTTCCTTTTCCACCTTTGTGTCTCCTAGAGAAAGTGGGGGTCAACTCCCCCATAATCTCATCACAGCTGGCGTCAGGTGACCCCCCTATGTAGACAGGAAATCCCTGCGATTGGCTTGTGCCTTACCTGAGGGCATGACTGTTACCTGTGTAAAAAAATCCATGTTTCCTCTCTGGAAAACATTTTGACTGTCAGGCTTGTCTAACATGTTTGTAAACTGTTGTCCTTTTGCAAAAGACAATTAAATACCGTTTCCTGTGCATTTGAAGAAACCAGGATACCTTCATCTATTTTGTATTTAGACAACTTGAATAATTCCATTACAACTTTCCATTCCAACTTTGAAACTCTGGTAACTTCATAGAAGGAAGCCAAATGACCAAGTAACAATGTTAAGCAGGCAGGCAGCCACCTACCTAACACTTTGTAATAGACATTTCTCTTTTTAGGTAATAAGCTTATTTGGCCGTTTGCAGCTTACAAGGCCCTTTCAGGTACTAAGGAACATGTGCCCCATGGGAATTGTGTCATATATCAACAGGGACCCTTGCCAAGGGGAGAGTAAAATGTCTCAACTTCGGCGAAAAACAATACCTCAGATGGTGCATTATTGCTTCTCTCCCAGATACAGTCACAGCCCTCGGGCAGAAGACTTCGGTACTTCCCCACCTGCTAGGAATGTCTTACAATAGTGATGCTCCCTGTGATGAGACTACGAGCTGACTGACTGACTGACTGACTGACTGACCCCTTGCCAGTAGTGACATGACACAATTCATTGGATATAGCCTAGCTTCAGCTGAGGTCTTTTTATTTTATTTTCACTACCTGTCTTGGGGCACAGTTTGGACAACAAGCGTATAAACAAACCCATAACACAGAATGTGAAGCCTACAACTGCCAGTTCATATTCTTAAATCAATCCACCAATAATTATGTGAGAGCTTTCAGGTATAATTGTTTAGAATTTTCCCGGTCAATGATCATTACTGTTCATTTTGGCAACAAGGCTTTACTAACTACTTGTAAGCAAGACATTAGTGCTACTTTTGCAGAATAATTCATTAGGAGTATGGCACTACTAAGAAAACAGCCCGCTGTTAAAAGAAAATAAAAGGATGTTGAGTATATCAGATTAGAGGAAGAAGCTTGCGATCACAGGTTGTGAATGGTTTTAATATAATGATCTATCCCACTTTATAGGTGACGTGACCCGCCTTCTGTCTAAGAACAGAACCAGCTAGCTCGTCATTTACCCGCTCTCTTGGACCGGTGTAACCTTGGCTGCGTTCGTCAACGCGCTGTGGAAAATCAGATCAGCACTCGTGGAATGCCTCTCGTCAAATCAAATGACTCGGTCCATTTATGACGTCGGACCCAGTGTGCGCTCCGGCGCTCTCAGAGCGAATTGACGAACGCAGCAGCCCTTATAAAGGGTGACGGGGTGTGGATAGCTGACAGCTAGATAGCTAACGCATCAGAACATAAACAAATAGCTACTGCTTAGCTTACACGTGTGCTGGCACAGTTGATGACATTGCAATGCGACTGTGCCACTAGCGAACATCATCAGGCCAACATAACGCTGACGATTGTCCAAAGAACCCACATCTGACAGAGGCTTTGCGCTCAGCTAACACACCGGTGACGCGGATGTAGCCTCCTGCTAACGGATGACTAGCTTAGTAGGCTAGCGGTTCCTGGGCAGGCTAAGAAAACCAAAGCTAACCCCATTACTAATCATAGCTAAACAATACCTTTGAGATAAAAAACACTAAAGACATTCTAGAGAGACTGATGATCTCGAATATAAAAACTGCGGCGAGTACAGGGATGTATACGATCGTAAAAACGTGTCTAGTTAAGTCTAGCTTGGTTCCAACATTAGGAGCTAGCTAAAAAGGAGTGTCAAGTTTAGGTTAGGTTAGCTCGCTAGCTAGCTGGCTGGCTAGCATCTCTACTAGCTAAGCATGTCAGCGGTGTGTGGCCTGTCCCCTCCCCGGCCAAGCCTGTCCCCTCACCGGGCCAAGCCAGTGACTCCCTCCCCCGGCCAAGCCTGTCCCTCTCCCCCGGCCAAGCCTGTCCTTTCCCGGCCAAGCCTGCGACTCTCGCTGTCAAAAAATTGCCCCTCAAATGTGCCTCTACATTTTCGAAACTCTGACTTTCCTTCAAATGAAACATCCTGAGCCTACAAGTTGGGATACAGTGAAAGACTGGATTGTAAAACACACACACACCACGTAGACTATCCCATCCGACTGGGGTATTCCTGAAGATATCTGATGGCTTTTATGGCGATAGTTTTGTGGGATACTTACCCCTGTCTGTCTATGTTGCTGGGATTCCTCTCCAAGGATACTTCACATCAAATGGGGGTGGTGAGGATAAATGATCTTTCTGAACTGTCAAAAACTTAAGCGGGCACCTGTATTTTTGTCAGCGTTTTGTGTTCTATTATAGTTTGATTTGTAAAGAAAACGCCTTGTCTTTTCTCTTTCAGCCTCTGTGGATGGTAAGCGGTACCTTCAAACCACCATCTTACATTGAAACGGGGGAGGAGGGAAAGGGGGCGACCAGTCACAACTCACTGCGTGTGCGCAAATGGTCCTGATCTATTGCTTATGGGTATGGTAGTCCCACTAAGAACATTCCTTTCTCAAATAGCAATATCAGTACAGTGTAACATTGAATACTACAATGTCACCAATTGTATAGATATATTATGTCATATTTACTTAACACAAAATGTCATTATGTTTATTTCTATGTACATGGGAAAATATAAAAAACACCCTCTTATGACATTACTACTGGCGCTTTTCCACTATACGGCCCGGCCCGGCTCGGCTCAGCTCGCTGTGGCACGCTTTTGAACAGTTCTGGGTATTGGCGCTTTTCCACTATACACAAGAGACCAGGAACGAGTAGGAGGAGCAGGAGATAGTAGGCGGAGTTACGCGTCATAACAGTGGCATAAGATTCCCCCCGCTATACAGATCAGCAGGGGGAAAGTTCAACTGTTCAAAAAGTGCAACTTCTCTGCTTTCAGAAACTCTTTGAATTTTTTAGATTGGGCATATAGTTCATGAATTACGGTAGTTTGAATCCGCTGTAGACAGCTCCGGTTTCGGAGCGAGACTATCGGCATTAGTCAAATACATGCTCACATCCAGTCATCCGCTCACTGCTGTCCATCAAAAATGGCACATCCATCAATAATATTACATAATAACAACTGCTCTGATTAGATTGCTTAGATTGTTTAATACATCAACGGGGGGAAAAGCGAGATGAACTCGCGAGTATCATGCCTCATTGAACGGAAATTCCTATCTATCCCATTCAAAGTGTTTTAGCCATCCCCCTTTCCACTGGTAATAAGGAATTGGCAAGAATAGATCGATATAAATAGATCAACATAATGCAGCACTATCATGCACAGATCAGCCTTAAAACATGTAACGTTAGATATATAACGGAGCGATGTATTTCTACGGAAAGGCTGACTGACGCGGGGCTCATTCAATCTCCGCGTTCGTTATAGATATGCTTGCAGCAGCGGGTGAACTCCCGGTTCATTGAGTTTACGGTTAAAAGCATAACTTTTCGGGGTGTCAGCGCGGTGGTTCAGGGCTCAAAATGACCGTATACCGATGGTGAAGTTAGCAAAGGAGTATTGTGATTGTACCACCTCCATAGCCGGTGTTATTCACGGGCAAAGACGGTGCCCTTTGCGGGTTAATAACTTCGGTTTACCGTGGGTTAGGATAACAATTCAAACGTGTCCGGATAGGAGAGAGGACAGGGAATCCAAAACCATTTGAATGGTGTCGATCCTACACTCCTATCACGGTTGACACAGCGCAGAGCGAATTCCCTGGTAAAACTTTTCTCTCCCCCCGCTGTCAACGGGACTTTCAACCAGCAGGCGCGGTGCTGCGAGCAGCAGCGGGTGAACTCCCGGTTAATTGAGTTTACGGTTAAAAGCATAACTTCTCGGGGTGTCAGCGCGGTGGTTAAGGGCTCAAAATGACCGTATACCGATGGTGAAGTTAGCAAAGGAGTATTGTGTTTCTACCACCTTCACAGCCGGTGTTATTCACGGGCAAAGACGGTGCATAATAGCGATTTTTGTCTTATGCTTGTTGTAAATAAAAGTTCTATGATGCATTGAAATGACATTAAACTAAGATAATACGATGGTCAGCATAATTTTTCGAATCTTTATTAATAAGCTATTACAGAAACTGTAGTGACATTTTCCAAGAGCGAATGTGGTATTTAAAGATGGCGGTTAGCGAAGAAATCTATGAACATGGGATGACGATTTCCATTGACCAATCAATGGTGTGCAGCGTCACACGTCACACGCAGCCTGGCAAAAAGGTTCCGGGTCTCAAAAAAGGTTCCTGCCCTCGATGGGTAGCTAAAGAAGCGACCCGACCCGACCCGACCCAGGCCGACAAATGGAAAAGCGCCAAAGAAGCAGGTCAGCCCTCTAGTGGAAAAGCCCCAGTATCAGTCCCATGTGCACTGTTGAGAAATTGTGATGACGTTTTATGATACATACTCCCACGGTTAGTAAATTGAAGGTATACCTGGGGGGTATTCCATGAATAATAATAATAATAATAAAAAGTGCTGAACATAAAACAATAGTAAATAAATACAAATACAAATACATACACAATAAAACAAGAAGTAGGAGATAAGAAATACATCTATTTAACCCTTGTGTGGTGTTCACTTTTTGGACCCTTTCGTAATGTTCGGGTCCAGTTGACCCGGGACATCATTGGGGTTTTAAAAGCACTTGTCCTGACACGGTGCTCCTAGTCCCAAGGGTGACCCATACAAGGGGGTATACTCAGGGCGCAAGAAAGCCCCAAAATAGCCCATAATATTAAAGGGTGCCTCCTGTGGGCACAAACAGGTACTGTACCCAATAATGCACAATAGGTACTGTGTACACATTCAAAAGTACATATCTTTTGTTCTGTGGATCTAGGGGGCTGCCCTTTGGAGAGGCTGGAGCAGAGGATGCTTAGTAACAACCCACAAAGTGTCAGACCCCTGGGAATAGGTGGGACCGAACGACAGCATGATGAGTAGAAGCGTTTTTACGCACATGATGCCCCTAACTTTGAAAATGCAAAATCCACTATAATAAAGTGTCATAAATCAAACTTATCTAGGAAAAATGTTAATGAAACAATGTTTTCATTGCTCTTTATTATTTAGAATTTATATTCTCAATTGAATTTCACATTTATCTAATTATAATCAAAGCTGTAAAGAAAATACAGGTGATGAACAAGAATAGAAATGAAAGAACCAAACTAAGATTGTTTTTGCCAATAGCTATGAAATACATCTCTCAAAAATTTCTGCAAATGCTGAATCACAAAACACGAACGGAATGTACACTGTTTTCACTGTCACTGTCGAAATACAGTATTGTCTGAAAAATCCCAAATAATTCTGAGATATCACTGGCTACAATTGTGTGTTCATGGGTATGCCTATCTACACAACACATGAAGCACACAATGTGACAGTGCGTGTACCTCAGTGCAAGAAAATTTTAAAATGTTTACAATGTTGCACTTCATAGGGTAAAAAGTGTGAGAGCAGACGGCTTCTTGGCGTGGGAAAGCCAGAGCAGAGGTGTGTGAGTGAGTGAGTGTCAGTGTGAGTGTGTGTATGTTTCTGTGTGTCTCTGTGCATTTTTTTTTCACTTTTACATTTTTTCATAGGAAATAAGCCAAGGCCATGGAGTTTCATATTGATAAAATGTATTCTTGTACCATTTCTCTTTAAGTAAAAATGTAAAACGGGTCCAGTTGACCCGAACACCACACAAGGGTTAATAAATACATTTAATCTTTTAAAAATTAAGCTATACAGTGTTTGTTTAACTTTACATTGTTACAAACAATGGAGTAAAACAAGTTTATTGTGGGGTTCTGATGGGGTAAGACAGTCGGACTAAGCTTGTGAAGCATTTACAAGTTATATTATTCAAGAATCAAGGGCTATATATCTATAGCTATACATATATATATATATATATATATATATATATATATATATATATATATATATATATTACGGTACATGTGGGAATACGGTATATGTGGGAAAACTAGGGTTAGGGTTAGGGTTAGGGGTAGGGTTAGGGTTAGACATGCCAGCATGTACCAAGTCACCCTAGCACCTAACCCTAACCCTAGTTTTCCCACATGTACCGTATTCCCACATGTACCGTAACATATATATATATATATATATATATTAATCAACATCTAAAAAATAGATGTGCTAATCCCAGATTTTCCCCTTTACGTGTGTGATTTATTAGTCTAGATTACTACTGGGAGCAGCACATCATCTGTACAAGCAACAGAAGGTGGAGACATCCTCAACATTTTGGAATTGCTATTCATTATCATAGAAGAAGAAGCATAGTGAGAGACTGTTCATTATCATAGAAGAAGAAGCATAGTGAGAGACTGTTCATTATCATAGAAGAAGAAGCATAGTGAGAGACATTGAATGTATTCTAAAGGTTAAATGAATACAAAGACAGGTGGACAGAAAACCTTAGATATATTACATTAGCAAATGTAAACAATGTCAAATATTTTATGACAAAGGTGACATTTACAAACATTCACATTTACAAACAAATATGTGATGCAGATTATATTTTTAATTAGGGTTTGCACTTACATTATTGCACCAACCACTTAAATGAGTGCTCCATGCTGCCACGTATTAAAAAGGTTCTATTCTCAAACTTGATCTGTCAATAGAGAACATGTGTCCACTATGTCTGCGGCAACACTCTTTAGAATGGCACGCTGGTAAGACTTTTATTGGACAGGTCCATTATCCGTTGTCACAGATTAGTTAAGATTATGTGATACAACACATAAAAAACTAATAGATACTTCCATCATGTATCTGAATATAAAACCTTATGACAAATTATCATTCTATAAGACTGTCTCCTAATATCAGAAAATATGATGGAAATGAAAGTAATATAACCCCCTCATGTTTTGCAAATAATAATAAATTGAAGCCATTTACTGTACCCTTGGCCTGGCCATGGTGTGTTTTGCTGAGTGAGTCTTTAATCTAAAACTGAGTAAGTTCCATCTCTTTGGCCTTGTCTTTATCTCTACAGTGAGATACCAATCCAACATAGTTAAGTGCTCAGTTCCTATTTTTCTCTTATTCTACTCTCTTTCTAATAAATTCCTCTTTTATGAGACACTTCACCAAATGCGTATTTTGGAAGGGTTTCAGATGGTTCTTTATTTGATCAGTTCAATATCAGTTCAGTATCAGTTCAGTATCAGATCAGATCTCTGTAGATCAGTGAATGAAGAAGTTCCACTTGAAACGAAACAGAATCTATTACATATTCAGCATATGTTTAGCAAAGTTTCCCTTCACTGACCCCATAAGGAACTGTGGAAGAGGAATCTGTTTCCCACTGACCCCAAAGGAAATTTATTTTCGAAATAGAAAAATAGACAGATTACCAGTCTACACAATGCATTAGATTGACAATGTAATATATCAATTATCAACATACAGGACATACAGTACATTACAGTATATTTATTTCACTTTGTTCAATGTAGTTCTAGGCTAAGTAAGTTCAGTGCTGCTTAGAGTACAATAGAGATTAGACTATGCATTAAGATATAGCAGACAATAATATTGTATTTAAAAAAAACATTCAATTCCACTTGGCCATCATCACTGGTTTGTTGTGTGTTTGTTATCTCCATCAGGCTTCTCTCAGGCTCTGGAAAAACCTGTCTGCAATGACAAAACAACAAGGACAATATGGTTATACTATGGCTATGAGACTCCTTTCACCTCCATTGTAGTTTCAAGTTTCAAGTTTATTGTTACGTCACATTACAACAGCGTAAGAGAGTAAAGTTCTTGACATTCCTCACATTGCAGCACAAAACAATAAGGCAATAGGCATAATTCAAGATTTAAAAAAAGTGACAATAGTACAGGACATAGGTGACAAATAAGACAGGATACAATTAACAGTATCCAGACAATTATTTGCAGACATTAAGGCACTAGACATAATTCAAGATTTGAATTAGTACAGGACATAAGTGACAAATAAGACAGGTGCAACTACTACAGCTAGTAATACAAGTAATGTAAAGAATGTTGAGGCAGGTCTAAATGGCTGACCTGTCCTCTGTGAGAGTCCCTTCAGATGGCATTGTCCCAGGGTCACGTTGCAGCTGAACAACCCCAGGCAGCCTGCACAGTGCTCCTGCGAACTGCACTCCCGTGTCCGGATGCCATTGCAGCCATGCTGCAGACATAATGGGACAAACACATGCGTTAGAAACCATGTAACATGTAACAACACAGCCTCACAGACCTGGGTTCAAAAACAGTATAAAAAAAAATAAAAGAATAATTTCATACAATACTTTTATGTTTCACTGAGTTTGACTTGGACAAAGGAGCCAATGGAATAGTCCCAAACTGCAACTCCAAGCAAAGGCCCAAGCAAAAAAGCTCAAAGTATTTGAAAACATTTAAATACTATTTTTTGACCTAGGTCGGCATGCAGCTTCATAATAGATAGACACGATGAAAACACATGACTGTCACTCACCGTGTCTGAGTTGAATTGACCATAATGCACCACATGGTCTTCCTTCACAGATCTAAGCCTCGAAAATCCCCCGAAACCTCCGTGGAAAGTATGTTCCTCCTGACTTTCGACGGATAGAAGAAAGGGTCCTTGTCGACTTCTTTGTGACCGGCGGGGGCTGGCATCCCCTCGCCCTCCCCTTCTCGCCCTGCTAGGCCTGCCTGATTCAACCAAACTCCACGTTTGAAACTCAAAGAAAACTAGGAGCAAAACGCAGATATGCATCGTCAGAGAAAAAGCGTTGGCCATCGGAAACCTAAAGAACAATCTTGTGAGTCTTGTGTTCGAATGCCAAGAACCATCTCGGTCCTCCACTTAAATAGACAGCCCCAGACCTCCACCTCTGCCACATACCCCACAACAACCCAACCAATCACCTGTGACGTACATCTCCTGACTGATCATCTGTAGAATAAGGTTTAGGTGCTATGAGACAGAAAAAAAGGCTCGCCCACTGTATGTAAATTTGACAGCCTTTCATTTTTCATGGTTATTAGACAATTGTGGTGGTGATGATTTAGCTCTCTCTCTCCTCTGTCATCCAGTGAGGCTTATGATTCTGTTATTTTGTTTTCCTCTGGCCTCCCAGCAACTTGGCAAACATGCCTTAAGACCCTGTGGCCATGCGTATTAGTAGTACTGATGACGTTACTGGAACTCAACCAAATGAGTGAGCTGTCACTCAGGGGTAATGAAGACCTGCAGCCATTGGATGGACCCCAGCAGAACTCTGCCACGGCGACATGCTAATAGTCAAAATGAGCAGCATCCTGCACCCAATGTGGTAAAAGCCAGGAACCTGTTTTGGTTCGATCCGGTATGAAGGTGACCTCACATGACCTCACCTGGCCTGCACCTGGAGAACCTGTGATTGATAATTGATTCCGTCTCCTTGGGTGACAGTGTGTGTGTTTTGTGTGTGTGTGTGTGTGTGTGTTTGTGTTTGGTCTCCAAGAAGATCTGCTATGGTGTGTCATCTCTCTTCTGAATAGGGCAGGTGTGTGTGATTGAGATTCTGACGCTGATTCACACACACACACACACACACACACACACACACGCGCACACACACACACACACACACACACACACACACACACACACACACACACTCCCTCTTCCTACCTGGAAGAGATGCTTTTTCTTCTCTCTGTCATGTGCGTTCTTCACTGAGTATAATGAAGACAAATCGCCCCACCAATTAAAGCAAATTTATCACTCTTTGCACTGGCAGATGTAGGCAACGAAAGCAGGTTTTTTTGTACATGTTTGGCCTGCACACTCTAACTGGGGGCTTGTCTCTAATAACTGTTAGCGGCCCAGAAGCCTGCTAGGAGAGATACCAGTAATGGCCCCAACCACTGCAGCGTGTGATGAATTTGAAACTAACTTCAGAGCAACAAAACAATTCAAGTCCTGTCACTTTCTGTGAACGTCACACCGTTTCCCCTGTTTTATTCCCCTCTGTATGCCGTCAATAACGCTTGTTGTAAAATAGGGAGCTGCTGGTGACTTACTTTGGTAGTGTTTAGCGTTTGGTTATAAAGATGAGATGTGCGTGTATAAAACAATTATAGCCTGGGAATTGCATTTGAATATATCTCTAATTATCGTACTTGCCATACTGTACACTTTCACTATCACTATCATGTTTTATATCGATTGCACTTGTGGTTAGATGCTAAACTGCATTTCCTTGCCTAATATTTGTACTCTGCAATGACAATAAAGTTGAATCTAATCTAATAAAAAAAATCTAGCCTATATATCTAAATAACCTAAATCTAATCTATATACCCCCCTGTGAATAGGCCACATAGTGTATATAAGTATATACGTTTACATAATAATAGATACATTCTCAGATTCCTACCGATTACTTTTAGCTATTTATGTCTATTTATGTCTCATTCTTGTTTTTTATTATCTTAGGATTGTGTTTTATTATCTTAGGACAGTGTTTTGATTGCACCAATGGTTTGCATTTCAATTTCGTTGTACCCGTACAATGACAATAAAGATCATTCATTCAAACCAATCTAACCAATCAATCAATGCCAAAAATCCATATTATTTGTTGAGCACACTTCATACCAAACTGTAACACAATGTGCTTTAAGTCAGGAGTCATACGCAGACCTCCGGAGTAGGATTAGGCTCATTTAGATGAGAGTGAGCAGAAGCATACAGTAGGATCATCTTCATGAGCCCCAATTTGAGCGGCACTCTTAAAAAGACCTTTGAGGAAGATCGTAGCTCATGTCTCTATGAGGCGTACAACTCTGAGTAATCCTACAAAGCTCTCTACACGTCTGTCTGTCTGCACCCTGGTGCTTCTCAAAGAGGACCTTTGATCCTGAAGGCTTAGCAACCCAGAGAGCCATTACACACTCAGACTCCACGTGTTGCCACGTGTGGGGTGTGTATGTGTGTGTGTGTGTGTGTCTGTGTGTATATGTGTGTGTGTGTGTGTGTGTTTGTGCCTGCGTGTGTGTGTGGGCCCTTGTGTGCCCGTGTGTGTGTGTGCGTGTGTGTGTGTGTGTGTGTGTGTGTGTGTGTGTGTGTGTTTGGTCTCCAAGAAGATCTGCTATGGTGTGTCATCTCTCCGCTGAATAGGGCAGGTGTGTGTGATTGCAGGTGAGTGTGATTGTGTGTATGTGTGTGTGTGTGTGTGTGTGTGTGTGTGTGTGTGTGTGTGCCCGTGTGTGTGTGTGTGTGTGTGTGTGTGTGTGTGTGTACAGGGGCTCAAACTGCATATCACCACAATATAACACCGCAACTCACACCAAACTGTGTGGGCCGGTGGCGACTTTCTTCTGGTCTGATCTCTCTGGCGAACTCTGAGGAGAGAGTGTGTGTGTGTGTGTGTGTGTGTGTGTGTGTGTGTGTATATGTTTATGTATGTCTGGCAAACTCTGAGGAGAGCCGCTGTGCTCTCAAACTACCTCCAGAGAACCCACCCCGACGTCTGCGATGAAGCAGAGCACTCAGATAGATTAGTGGAGGACGGAACGACGACTTTATGAGACAAGCATAATGCAAACCCCTCCACATGAGAAAGGTAGGGCAAACACAGATGCACGGTCACTATGGATACCAAACCGGAACGCGGTGTGTGTGTGTTTGAGCAAGGGGGAAGTGGTGAAAGCCTGAACAATGCAACATGCTGTGTTTTTCTGGTCACCCACCAAAACAGAGGCTGTTTTAAAATTAAAAAGTATTAAATCGGATGTGGTGACATCATATCAAACACAATGATGTGTGACAGTTGGGAGATCACCTGTCTAAATCTCAAAGGGAAACTTTTTGTTTCGTATTTGCTCTGCTTACTCCTGTAATCCTTTATTAACGGTAAAAAAAAACACACCGAAAAAACAGTTTTTATTGACTTATAAAGGGCTCCAAGCAACGAAGGGTTCCAATTAGAATGAACTGATTTAAGATTGCTGTAGCATAAAGGTGGATGACTCACGGAGAGAAGGACAGTCTCTCCCTATACCTGTATGCAGACTAGGTGCTGCGCATAGATAGATAGATAGATAGATAGATAGATAGATAGATAGATATGTTACGGTACATGTGGGAACACGGTACATGTGGGAAAACTAGGGTTAGGGTTAGGTGCTAGGGTGCTACGGTTAGGGTTAGAAATAGGGTTAGGGTTAGGATTAGGGTTAGGGTTAGACATTGCGCATTGAGTTGCATCTTGTAAGAAATGCGCTATACAAATAAAATGTTATTTGATTTTATTTGATTAGACATGCCAGCATGTACTAAGTCGACGTAGCACCTAACCCTAACCCTAGTTTTCCCACATGTATCGTAAAACAATAATGGGCAACATCACAACAGAATACAATAGGACATAAAACAATGAGTATGTGACCAACCATAGGGACATACATTGGCGCATTAGAAAATAAAGTGCATAGGTTAAAATGCTAAATAAGACAGAAAATAAGGTAGTGCAAAGTGCAATGGTACTGATGGAAAGGTAGCTGGACAGTCTGTAGTGCAGCAAGGGGATGCCCAGAGAGAGTTATGGGTGGTTATGGTTACAGTATTGGTTTGTTTTTAGCCATTTCTTAAGGTTTGCTTTAAAGGTTGGATACGTGGGGCATTCCCTTATTGTAACTGGGAGATTATTCCAGAGGGGCGACCACTAGGTAGACCTGATTAAAACCCCCAAAATTAGGGGGTTAAGGCCCGGTTAGGACCTGGTTAGGGCCCCAGGGGGGTTAGGGGGTGAGGGCCCAGCACTGACTGTGAGTAAACTTGTTTGAATACTATTTGGATTTCTGAGGATGAGGTTTGTTGAGGATCTGAACGTGAGAGTATGTGGATTAGACTGTTCTGTTTGACATTTTCGAAAACCAAAAGTACTTTATGAAACTTGATTTGTGTCGATTACCTTTATAGGACCTATACCATTTAAAGGGCAAACGACACTCAATACAATTCAGGAGGCATAAGTATTTCACAGAAGTGTTTGTTTTGGTTAGCAGGAAACACTGCTGCTAAGAAAGAATGATTGTTCAAAGATGGATACCCGGCTAGCAGTCTGAAGATCGCTGGTTCGATCCCCGCCTCAGGAGGGATCTGCATGTGCCCTTGAGCAAGGCACTTAACCCCTATGACTATGGCTGACCCTGTGCCTAGAGCAAAACATACCACATTCCAACAATTGACTGACAAGTTAAATACCAAAACAAATAAAGCATTATTTCTTCTTATTATTTATTTATTACCTTTACAACAATGGCTGCTTACATTTAAAGGACATTTCCACAGTGTGTAGTGTTCAAAGGGGCTAAGTCCTCTACTGTGTAAACATGGAGGAAAGCTGCAAAGACAAATTCAGAACTTTTACCCCAAATTGTGAAATTTCAAACTGTCACCAATAACATGAATGTATTGATTAACTTATGATCTATTTGCCTGTTGTCTGTATTTTGATCTTAAATCATTATGTCTTTTTGGCTAAACAAAATGTTGTAACATCACCTTGTCCAGTAGATGGCAAAATAGAGACCTATACAAAGCACTGCATATCCAGATTCTGTCATTCTTATACTCTATACAGTATTAGTATATATATACAGGACTGTCCTGAACCATTGTTTAACAAATAATTTGTTTTGTTTTGTTGTTTTTATATCTTCAAAGGTTGCTGAAGCCCACGTGCCCAGTTTCATCTTTGACGAGTTCAGGACAGTCCTGAAGCACCTCCTCCATGTTCTCAGCTACATCAGGAGGCAAACACAAGGCGTGCATAATGTGTCAGCCTGTCAATGGACATTGCTTACACTGTAACATCTTTACATGTATACTGGTTTGCTTTGTTCGTGATATGGTAGTCTACTCAGAACTAGTGTCTCACCTTGTTTGAGTGAATCTCTGATGCTTTCCTTGAAGGCTATCACCTTTGTGTGGTTTTGTAGGTCTGTGTCAGATAGGCTGTCCATCATCTCTGTGAACTGGTCCTTCACCCTGGCTTTCAGTCCAATCATGGCCTCAGGCTGCTGCCTGACCTAGAAGTCATTTATCTATCAAGAGGGCATCATAGCCACGGGTGCAATCCAGATGCACACATTCTGCACGGAGGACATAACTATTCCTGAGGAACAGTTACAAATTGCAGGGACCACATAATAGACATAACGATCTGAGATAATCACAGCTTGTGTAAAATGTGTGCATTTGTCTACACGTAGGACCAGGTAGCATTTAATAGCTAATGAACATTGACATAATGTGAGGGAAGAGCCTATACTCACTTCTGCAGTAACCTGCTCGACCACCCCAACAAAGCAGTTGATCTCTCTGTCCAGTTTGGCACATTCCAGCATCATCACCTCCAGTTTCTTGAGACCAGCATTGTCTTCGGCTCCTATACACAACAACATTATTTAAAATCTGTAATCAACAGTTATGACTCTAATCTCTAAGACTAAGCTTTTTGACTGACGAAGTTGGCAGCGTATCTCAACTTCCTGATTACTGCTGATAAGATGAGATAGATGGAGGGGTCTTGCCATTGAGGTAGTGGTGGAAATGGTAAGTAAGTAAGTAAAACGTTATTTATATAGCGCCTTTCGTACATGAAATGCAACTCAAAGCACTTTACAATAGAAAACATACAATAATGTTTCACTGTAAGTGAACTAGTTATCAGACCATCCCATATTGTAGTTAGCTGGCTAACTGTGTTAGCTTCTAAACTTACCCTGGGTTTCTATCAGGTCCATAGCCACGTTTGTCACAATGTCCATACCCGTTCCGATGTCAGTCTGACATGTCTTCAGACTGGACAACATGGAGTTGACTGCGCTTAGAGACATTTTGGAATCAAACTTACCTGAAACAAGAGAGGTGCAAGTGATGGATCGTGCAACTTCATAGCAGTTAACTCAAGCTGTACAAAAATACCGGGAAAGGCTTCTGTTGCATGAACTTCCGGCTAATGACACGTACTTGTCAGACGGCTCTTCAAAATAAGTCCTCAAAAATAAACTGCATTATCGTCAGTGTTGCACATGCATGTTGATGAGGTGGGCAGAAAGCAGGCAGCATTTATAAATATAACTAATACATAGTTATTTGCTTACCTTAGAATAGAAGTAATAAATAGTTAATTTAAGGAGGCTTCGATCTTCTTTGACTAGTTGAGAAAATTAAACATTCTGAATTGAGTGCACTACTTTAAATTGTGAGTAATTTTTGTGAGTCAGGTCAACTAAATGTTGCCCCAAAAATGGAGACAACTGGAAATATCAAGTTTTAACCCATTCAACCTGTCTGTCAAATTAAAGTAGTGCGCTCAACTCAATTCAGAATGTTAATATCACTTGGGCGAGCCCATAATGAAGCTCACATCTTGTGGCCGCACGAAGTATTACACCGTGTTGCATTAGGAATACACAAAAGAGGAGTACTAACATAATATAATCGACACAGAATATATAACGTATATATAACATAACATAACATATATAACATAATATAACATCATCGACGTCGTCCAATTCATCCATGCTGTTATGTTAGCTGACCTAGCAAGCTAGCTAGCTGTTAGCTCAGCTCCCTTGAATGCTGTCTCTGTCTGGAAAGTTACATCACAACACCCCAATCTCTTCTTCTCACAAATCATTAACTACAACTTGTCTGTAGCCTTACTGTTATCTGGACAATATAAATATATGTATATATTATATATTAAGGCAATGCTAGATTTAGTATCTACATTGTACTGTCATATAAGTACCACGCGCTAACCGATTGCGCCACTGGAGCTCCAATGGTAGGCCTACCCCTCAGCAGTTTAGCTTATGAACACTCGTCACGTCGTCACAAGTGACATCTAAAGTTCTTGTTTTGTTGTTGTTCTATCAGTTGGATTATCAAATAAACACATCACCTTGTCTGACATCTGTTTCTGATACTTTCTGTAACTATTGCTTCTGGTTAGTTAGCCCATGAAATGGCTTGTTTACCTTAGCAAAGCTAGCCAACTACGTCACATATCTATGCTAGCTAGCTGAGCTGATGATCACTCACCGTCACTGAGCGTCTTGTTATAACGTGGCAAAGGATTTATAAAGGATATAATTTTTGCACTGAACAAACAAGTCGTGTGTTCTCTCCACCACTTCACGAAGAAGTGTTTCCTTTTGTGTCGTCTGCTCGATAATGCACGGTGTTCCCGACAAGAGTAGCTGCGCTGCGCTGTGTGTGACGTGCCCGGACAAAACGGCGGGAATCGGTGTCATGACGGTCTCATCACGCGACACTTCATTCACCAACCTGACAGTTGGTTTGTTTTTGCTTATATATTATATTATATGTATATTTAATTAAAACACAGGTATGAGTCTGGATAGTCTCTTCCAACAAATCCTACAAACTGAACAACAGATATCGGAAAAAACAAGACAATGTCAAGAGGGTGAGCTGGTCAAGAACACTGAATATGGTAATCTGATTGGACAAAGAGGCGTTCCACGGGTGCTGTTCAAGATTCCAGAGCGAGTTGACGAACGCACGAATTTTATTGCATTAATCTCTCAATCCACTATTATCAGACCAAACTTGTTTTTTTTTACTTTGTATTATTATTATTTCCATACTACATGTGCCTTTTAAAAAATGTGTTAATCGTGTAGCCTGCTTTCATGTACAAACATTGTAATGTGTTATATAAATCTAGTTTGGTTGACGTGAGCTGTGGACTTAATCAACCACTAGAGGGCGACACAGTCCAACAATTGACCATCATGAATGTTGAACATCTTTGCTCCCATGAGCATTGGTGGTAGGAGTGTTACACTAATAAACTGTATCTCATTTTGAGACTTATTGAAATAGGTTGTATATCGATTCATTATTGATATTGTTTAAAGGACTTGATCAGTGGCAACTGGCAAAAGTATATCAAATCAGAGCATGTGATCTTGCACTGCAGTGGCCTCCCAATAAGAAAGAGGAATCGTTACCACTTTACAAATAACCATGACTTTACATTTCTTGGTTCATAACTTTTATTTGGTACAGTCTAAATTCCATTACGTCATAGACAGGTGAGAACGAGAGAGATAGAGGGAGGGAGAGTGCAAGAAATTATAAACTAAGATAAAAACAAAAACAAAACAAAAGGTCAAAGGTCATCACTCCTTGGCGGTCCTCGCATACTTCCTCTCACTCTGGCCATCCTCAGAGCCTCGAAGTTGGGGTCCAGGGGTGCCCCTGCTGCCCCTGGACGCCACGCCATCGGAGGAGGACAGGGAGGAGAGAGAGGAATCAGAGACCAGCTGGTCCAGGGGGGGGCAGAAGCCCTCCGTCTGGGGGGCAGGGGGGTGGTGGTCAGAGTAAGGCATGGACTGCTCCGTGACGGGGGAGTGTCCCTCCTCCTGCCCGTCTGCCGTCACTGTGGAACAACCACACAGAACACAGTCACCTCTAGAACCAATTCTTTATTAATTTTGCCATTTAGCAGACGCTTTTAATCCAAAGCGACTTACAATTACGAATTACAGGGACATTCCCCCTGGAGTAACTGAGGGCTAAGTGCCTTACTCAAGGGCACACTAGTAATGGTGTGGCTTCAGGCGGGATTTGAACTCACAACCTTCCGATCACAAGTACAACTCACTATCCACTAGACCACCACTACCCCTCAAATTACGTCACTACCCCTCAATTCTATTGCGCTAAAATTTCCTAACGTTACCAACGAGCCCATGGGCTTGCCACTCGCCAGATTCGGGTTGGGTGTGTTTAAAGAAACGCAGATATTTTAGCCTGCTTGTTGTTTGGGGTCTACGTCCGTAATAATTCCTCTTTCTTGGAGAGGCGGGGGGTTCCATTCAAGGCAATTGTAGGGGAAACACTGTCCAGTTATGGAATTATATTTATCACTACTTTGGCTGATGTGATGTGGGTTAATAGCCAACTCTGTAACATTAGCGGAGCGAATTACGCGTGAAATTAGCATGCTAGCAGGTGTTTTAATATAAAATGGCCATGCCAACATAAAAGCTATAGCTGACTAGTGAGACTGCATCAACCTTAATGCTATTCAAGTGCAAGAAGATTAGATAAGTGTATAGCAACGGCGTTCGAAAGATAATAGGGCGGACACTATTTGGCCCAAACTAATTCTGGCATGACAGCACCACAAGTTCACAGCCTGGCGCAGTTCCACTCTTACATTCTTTGAGGAGAACCCTGACATTCTTTCGTGATTCGTTTACCGTCTGTATGTGCGCCAAGACGACTCACCGTCCGCAGCAACAGGGTTGTCTGTGATTGGCTGCTTGTCCCGGATGTCGTGATACCCGACCAGGGTGTTGAAGTTGTGCATGATGTCATCGATTTTGGCGATTACGATCCCACTGCTGGAGTAGTTGGGGAACATCTCGAACCGACGTTCTGTCGATCCATCATTTAGTCAGTCAATCAATCAAATCAAACCAACGCAGATGTTAAGACGGGAGCAATATTAACATAACGTTTTAACATAACATTTGTGAACTTAGCAGTGGACTCACCTCTCTACATTCTGAGTAAGTAAGATTACCTAGTTAAGCTTGGACTACTGAGAAGTGGACAACTGTCTTGTTTAGTAGTGATAGTGTGATAGCTGTCTGTAAAAAACAAAGGCTTCAGAGTAATTCTAGTGAAACCACCAGTTTCTGGACCTAAGGTAGGTGCTAATTTGCAAGTAGGAGGAAACTTCTATCTCCCCTATATATTGGATAGACCAGGGGCCAGTTGGCTCATACATTTGTACACAAAGAGAACAACAGCAGCATGTTAACCAGCGTGGGGGAGGTGGGAGGTACCGGTGAGGAGGATGGTGTGGCGGTGCTGGTGGATGTGCTGGGCCTGCAGGCGCACCAGGCAGTCCAGGTCCGGGGCCTGCCTGTAGGCCATGTCACACTCGTGGTAGGGCAGGAACTCCACCACCTGCCTCTTCTGGAACGTGGTCAACACGTCCAGGATGCTCATGGCCTCCCTCTTGAACCTGTCAATCAATCCACAAGACGACGAAACATTCGTTATTCGTTTACGATAAGTCGTGAAGTCGCGACACAGAATCCACATTCATCATCACCCGTAGAGATACCTCCCATGGACATGGTAATGCTAATGGAGGTTTCTGTCTGACATACTGTGACCTGGCTGTAGTCCCCTCGTTGTGTTGTGACGGTGTATTTATTGGTGTTGTATGTATTCGGCTGATTATCAAGTACAGTATTTATCTTCCACATACCCGTTTGAACACTCCTCCTATCTGAGAAGAACACCCTACATTAAGGTTATCATTTATTTAAATGTATTTCTTTATAAATAAAAAGTTGCTTCCTTTCTCCAGCACTGTGGTTTTTACTTGTTGTTGACTAACTTAAAGAGACGAATGTACTTATTATAAGCCGCTTGGGATAAAATGCTACATGACTTGAATGTAAATGTAAGCGGGTCCAGTAGGACCAAGTCCAGTTGACTTGTCGTCCAGCAGGGACCGACCGACCCACCTGGCCTGTTGATTCAGTTTCTTCTGGGTCTTAAAGTGCACCCTCCACCTCCACACACTCTCCGCTGAGTTCAGCTGCTCCAGGAACATCAGCACCGCCCGCAGACGCTCTACAACAACAACAACAATATTGTTATCGTATCGACAGGAAGTGCCACTTTAAGTCAAGAGCGAGAGCAATTCAACCAAGAAGGAAACAAGTCATTTTGATCATCAGGGGAAGCTAGGTGGAGGTAGACATCGGAGGATGGGGCTCACTGCAGTGCATGGAACGGAGTGAGGAATGAGTGTGTGTTTCATACCATTCCTCATTCCGTTCCACGCATTACGATGAGCCCCGTCCTCTGATTTCTGCCTCCGCTGATGTACATTAAGTCATTTATTGCCAGGGGTGAATAAATAAAGTCTACAAATGGTCAACATTCTAGAGTACCACACTTGACTTTTATTCACCAAAAATGCATAAATGATGATGCTTCATTTTGTAGCCAATCAAAGTGTTGTTGCTAGGTAAACATAAAAACACTGTTGGCGCTCTAGGTGGGTTAATCACCGTGAGTGATGAAGTCGGGGTTGAGCACAAACTCGTCAGGCACGACGAAGCCGCCGGAGACGAACAGCTCGTTGTAAGTCTGGTTCTTGACGTCGTCCACGCTGTCGACCCCCGCAAACACCACCGACCGAAGCCTCTTCAACGACACCAGGGCTGGGACCTGAACAGACACAGACACACACACACACACACACAGACGAACACACACACACGCACACGCACACGCACACACACACACACACGTTATCGTCAACAAGGACGTAACAGTAGTATGTTCAGGGTGTGGTTTGAATGTCAGTATACAATGAAATGACCTGATGAAGATCCATGTCGGATCAAAACGTCAAAAAGGTATGTGGATGGAACCTCTTCATTCCACACTTGACTTGTCTCCTAACCCTGCAGCCCACTAAAGGATGTGTGTTTGGACCACACTTGACCGCTGTGGTTTCAACGCGTCCATTGGTCACACCCACCTTGTGGATCTGAGCAACGATGTCCTTGTTCTGGATGATGATCAGCAGCCGGTCCATGTCGCTCTCCCTCTCCAGGAACGTCAGAGGGCTGCTCTCCACGTTCCCCAACCTCTGGAGATACTCCTGGTGAACAGGGACACATCTGGTTAGAGAGGAGCCAGTACTGCTGGTGGACAGGGACACATCTGGTTAGAGAGGAGCCAGTACTGCTGGTGGACAGGGACACATCTGGTTAGAGAGGAGCCAGTACTGCTGGTGGACAGGGACACATCTGGTTAGAGAGGAGCCACTAGTACTGCTGGTGAACAGGGACACATCTGGTTAGAGAGGAGCCAGTACTGCTGGTGGACAGGGACACATCTGGTTAGAGAGGAGCCACCAGTACTGCTGGTGAACAGGGACACATCTGGTTAGAGAGGAGCCAGTACTGCTGGTGGACAGGGACACATCTGGTTAGAAAGGAGCCAGTACTGCTGGTGGACAGGGACACATCTGGTTAGAAAGGAGCCAGTACTGCTGGTGAACAGGGACACATCTGGTTAGAGAGGAGCCACTAGTACTGCTGGTGAACAGGGACACATCTGGTTAGAGAGGAGCCAGTACTGCTGGTGGACAGGGACACATCTGGTTAGAGAGGAGCCACCAGTACTGCTGGTGAACAGGGACACATCTGGTTAGAGAGGAGCCAGTACTGCTGGTGGACAGGGACACATCTGGTTAGAGAGGAGCCAGTACTGCTGGTGGACAGGGACACATCTGGTTAGAAAGGAGCCAGTACTGCTGGTGAACAGGGACACATCTGGTTAGAAAGGAGCCACCAGTACTGCTGGTGAACAGGGACACATCTGGTTAGAAAGGAGCCAGTACTGCTGGTGAACAGGGACACATCTGGTTAGAAAGGAGCCAGTACTGCTGGTGAACAGGGACACATCTGGTTAGAAAGGAGCCAGTACTGCTGGTGGACAGGGACACATCTGGTTAGAAAGGAATCAATGCGTTAACCTTAGAGGATAAAAACATTTTGGATTGGGGGGGGGGGGGGGGGGGGGCAATTAGCACTAGCACTAATGGTGCTAAATGGATATCACTAGCACTAACGGTGGTCTAACAATGAAGTTATTTCAACAGCTGCGGAGTTTAGCAGACAGGAAGATTAGTTCACTCATCATGTGACTCATGTCACATCATGTGACTTGGATGAGACTTAAGGGCTCTGCACACAGCGTGCGATTTCTGTTGCGCATCAACGTTCCATTTTGAAGTTTGAATGGAAGTCTATGAGAACATCGCATTTACCCACACACGGCCCCGATTTTAATCGCACGGCGAACATTCGATTCCATTCATTTTGAATGGGACAAAGCACACGGCGTGCGAGTTTTGTCGCACTGCTTTGTCCCATTCAAAATGAATGGAATCGAATGTTCGCCATGCGATTAAAATCGGGGCCGTGTGTGGGTAAATGCGATGTTCTCATAGACTTCCATTCAAACTTCAAAATGGAACGTTGATGCGCAACAGAAATCGCACGCTGTGTGCAGAGCCCTTTAGACCCCCTCCCTCCAAATATATTTTTAAAAATTCCAGATCTACAGGATTCACATGGTTGACATATTTTGAGGTAGAATGATTCCTTTCAGATAAAGATGTTAATACATTTCAAATATTAATTTCATTTCAAGCATCATACAGTGTAAATGAGCGATAACAACATTTTGAGAGAGAGAGAGTGTGTGTGTGTGTGTGTGTGTGTGTGTGTGTGTTTCTCCCTTTTCTCCACCCTCTTCCTCCAATTCATCTGCTACTAATTCCTCAGCTTCTACACCTTTCTCCATCTCTTTCTCTACTTCCTCAACAACTTCTGCTACTTCCTCAACAACTTCCTCTTCCTCTTCCTCTTCCTGCTGTGCCTCCATGGGGCTGTCCTCAGCTGGTTCAGGTGAAGGGTAGCTGGTGTTGCTTTCTGGGATACTGGGGGAGTCGAGGCCCACAGGGGCCGGAGGGAGGTTGGAGTCTCCCCAGCCCTCCTCTTCCTCTCTCTGGAAGTGAACATCTTCTACTGGAGCTGGAAGACAAGGAGGAAATATTTGACATTACATTTTTGCTATTTAGCAGACGCCAATCGATACATTTGACTAAGCAAGTGAATCCTCAATCCACCAGCCGTAGCAGGAAGAGTAATCTAGCTCAGGCCAGGGGCCATTGGCAGTCGTCGTGATAGAAGAAGAAAGAAAGATGTTTCTTTCTACCAGTAACACAATGGCTTAAACAAGAATCAATTCACTCACTCAGGCTGAATAAAAGATGTCTCCACTCTCTTAGTCCAAATGTATAAGACTTATTATCAGACCTGAGGGGTCAGGGACCAGGGTTCACCACCACCTGGCAGGGTCAGGGTTCATCAGTACCTGATGTAACGCCCTCTTCCGTCCTCGTGACGACTTGGCCTGGGGGTTCAGGTAACTGAGTGACCACATGACTCATTTCTCCAGGAACAGCCGGTGGGTGGGTGGGGCTTCTCTCTGGTGGGCTGGGGTAGCTGGTTGCCATGGGGACTTGTATGAAGCGTGGGTCGTGAGGATTGTCCTTCTCACGTTGGCGATACTTCTCTGACCTCAGACCTGACGGAGAAGGAGAGATGTTTTTTTCTTTATAATTATATTTTATAAAACTTTTTTTTTTCTTCCTTTCTCCAGCACTGTGACTGCTGATGGACGAGGACTTGTTGTCATCAATGGTTTTAAATTACAATGACTGTTGTATAGTTGATTCACTTACTTGTACCAAGGATCACTTTCAAACAATAAACGAGTTAGACTTTGACACTCAGCGCGCGCGCGCACGCACACGCACACCCGCGCACCCGAGGGAACGCGGGCGCACACTGGCTGCCGCTCCTCTCCTCTTTGACGAATATAACGATTTAATCTAGCGTTATTAATTGTGCCTTTTACGTGGCATTTATATCTTATGCATTTCTGCGTGTTTTGAATTTGAAATACAAGTTGGATTACGACGGATTTACCTACCTGCCTGCTGCCTTCTCCTCTCACACCGGCAATTAGCAGGTAAATCTCGGCCATTACTCCGCCACTACCCGGACGCGAATTTGCGAAACCTAGCCTTTATTTCAACATAAACTTTAAACGTAGACTTTAAACATAGACGTTCCTGACATAAGACTTTCAAGACATAGAATGTCCACATAGACTTTCAGTATATACTTTAAACATAGACTTTCCACACAGGCTGCGTTCGTAAATTCGCTATGGAAATCTGATCAGCACTCAGAACTCTTGTCCAATCAAATTACTTGGTCCTTTTATGACGTCGAACCCAGTGTGCGCTCCGGCGCTCTCAGAGCGAATTTACGAACGCAGCCATAGACTTTCCTTATAGACTACTACACATAGATTTACACATACTCTCCAGATAGACTTTCCACCTACTAGCCGATACGCCGAAGCACCCATCGACTAGATATATACAGTTCAGATGCTAGTTTTATTATTATTATTAATAGCTAGGTAGAATAGAACTAGCATAGCATTCCCAGCTCTGTGGTGACGGTTCCCATATGTTCAATGACTAGAAATTAGTGGTGAATGTAGGATGTTAGTGCCCTCCAGTGGTGAAACAAAAATATTACCAGTATTCCTCTAACTAACCCACCCAGACACGGCAGACGCATCCTCTATATAAGAGTCATCTGGAATTAATGTGATAGTGTCACAAATACTACACAAGTACAAAAGTACTACCTGCATCTTTTGTGTGTTTGTTTTATGCCAGATAACTACATGGACGTAAACACACACTCTCTCTCTCTCTCTCTCTCTCTCTCTCTCTCTCTCTCTCTCTCTCTCTCTCTCTCTCTCTCTCTCTCTCTCTCTCTCTCTCTCTCTCTCTCTCTCTCAGTCTCTCTGTCTCTCTCTCTTTCTCATTCCCTGTCCTGTCCTGTTTACTGTGAGCAATGTTAACACTAATTGCAGTGTCCAGACAATAGAAACAAGATAGAGTGTCTCTCCAGAGCCACTCACACACATCGTAGGTCAATATAATTAACAGTTTACGATGTAGCCAGGGGATAATTCAAACCTTGCTATATGACAAAATCATTAACAACTGTAGTATATTTCTGTAGTATGTATGATCTATGTATGAATATGTGGTATGTTTTAGACACACACACATGCCAGGGCATGCAGGGACACAGATGACCAGCAGGGACCTTTGGGGGTTGAGCAGGGACACACATGCACGCTGGCCCCTCCCCTCTGGAGGGGAAAGGGGAGAGAGGGACACAGAGAGCTCTCTTCCCACCCTGATGTCCATGGAGAACGCATGTAACGTATGAATCTGCCTGTAACTGATTAAATTGTCTTAAACTAACTGTTCTTTGATTCATCATCAATAAGAATACACGACAGTAAATGGCGAGCAAGCGACGGAGTTTAATATAACTTAATTTACAGTATTTTGCGAACTTCAATCTAACAAAGAAGGTAGATTTTCTGCAGAAATCTCTCTCTAGTCGATTGGTGTGTTTAAAATAAACTGTAAATCTCAGATAAGTTATAGTCAAAAGAATCTGTGTAACGGTAATCTTGTTGGAATAGAAGCAAACTTTTCATAATCATAATCTGATGGGTGGGTGGTGAGAGCCGGACTTGGAAGCCCGTTTTTTGTAAAATATAGTGTTTAATGGTAAGGTTTGTTTGTACGGTATTGGAATATCGTGTGTGTTTGTGTAAAATTCGGTGAGGTTGTGTTTATGTGTTGGAGGACTGGGTAGTCTGTTTTATATTGTAGCAGTGGAGAACATGTGAGGCTCTTTTGTCTATTTGATAGACGCCATTTTTATGAGGGTGTTGCAGTGTACTGTCGGCGGAGTTTAGACGCCATTTGCATTTAGACGCCATTTGCAGTGTGTCAGAGAGTCCATTCTTAGACGCCATTTGCAGTGTGTCAGAGAGTCTATTCTTAGACGCCATTTTTCTTTGTCCTTAAGAAAGGACACACACAGAGGCCATCTTTATGAGGGCAGGCTACAAACACGCGGTGGTTTCTCAAGGACAAAAGGGTTGTTGAATTGAGCCGCCTGCTTTCTGTCTCTGGCCTTTAGGCTTCGGACACGTAGGGGGGTTGCGTGTGATTGTTGCATTACATAGACTATAGTATTTAAGATAGAGATATGGTGAATTGATCTCGGGGTATTTTAAATAGTTTAGAGTTACGGTTAAAACATTCATAGCCTTGGCTAAGAGTTGGCGCATGCGCAATCGATGCGCGTTAGCCGGAGCACAGCTCCATCTGCTGGTCGAAATACGACAATACATTTTAAAACACTAAATCCTCAGGGAGATACAGCTGAGGTCGATGAAACAGTCCGATACATTAATAAATAGATGGTTAAATGATTGTTCTATATTAAATTACTTTAATTAATTTAATTAATTACTTATCAGTTGAATTAATTATTCAGATCATTCATTTTCTGTTTCCCAAAACAATTGATTGATTCCATAAGTTTTAAATCAATGTATATGATGATATAGTGAATAATTCTAACTAATCATTTATTCCTTTCAAATAACAAGTCGATTTCCTTACAGATTGTAATGAATAATTAATCATTTTATTCCTTTCAAATAACAAGTCGATTTCCTTACAGATTGTAATGAATAATTAATCATTTTATTCCTTCCCAATGACAAGTCGATTTCTTTACAGGTTGTGATTAATATTTGTAATTTACATCTTTTATTTTAGTTAGGTCATTTCCACAGTGTTTGATTAAGGAATAGCAGAATAGTACATATTTGATAGTTGAGCAGTAAAAGGGTTTTTGTGGATCGGTGAATACTTAGGTGTTGATCAGCCTTTGTGATTTAATAATTGTGTTGACCAGAACTGTAATTAGTATTGAATGAGTAATTAAGTGACACATTCATAAACAATTAGGAAACACATTTAAGTATAAAGTACTTACACAGAGATTAGATTTAAGTTAATACTGCACTGACATACACAAGAGGCAAGTCTGTTATTCTGGAGTTGCAGGGTTTTTGTGGGGATGGTTAATACAGTTATATTGGACTAGCATTTGTTTAGCAAACAAGACAAAATAAGGTGGGTTGTAAGAAGCGTACACCTTATCTAATATAGAATATTGTCAGCATATTGAGCCAAGTAGAATGGGGTCGAATTCCACGAAGCTGTTAAAAGATATTAGTGAACATCGTGGAATGTTGGCTACGTTATCCCCTATGGCTGTAGTGGAAAAAATGAATCCTCTTGTTAGGGAAATTAGCAAAATGTCTACGAAATGGAATAGCCGTTGGGCATACATTGAACAGCCGTGGCCGAAAGAGGGCAGCATTAATTTACAATTAATTGCAACATTGGAAATACTTATCAATGGGCACAAAGCACATCAAAGAGGAAAGATTAGATCAGAGAAACGCAAGTTAGAGTTAGCTATTTTAGATCTATTTAAGGTAGAGGGACAGAAAATAGCTCAGATGGAACCGGAAAAGAAAAAAGAATTGGCCAGGACACTGGAACAGACACTGAACATTTCATCCCTAGATCTGTGTTCTGCCCCCAGTCCCCCTCCCTATGCTAAGGCACTGGAGGATCATTCCCAGAAGAAGAAGAAGGAGCCAAGGGGAAAAGGGGACGACAGGAGTGACGAGGAAGATGACAGCGAAGATGGCAGTGCAGACTCAAGTGATGACGACAATGCAGATGGAGGCTACAACGCGCAGGGCAGGAAGATGATAGCCACAGCCGAAAGGAAAGGTGGGAGAAGACGCCCGGAGAAAGAGGGAGATTGTCACCGAATGTCATCAAATACATTAAAGAACTGTCCAGTGCTGATTCGGGGTAACAAGATGGAATATCATCCGTGGCATCATACAGATTTGTCTGAAGTGATCGAGAAACTCCCAGTTCTTCAAGAGGGAGGACATTCGTGGACGCGACAGGTCGACGTGATACTGACAGGAACGCAGGCCGCGATGGGAGACCTGAAAAGACTCTTAGCTTTTATTGCAGGATTGGATACAATGCAGGAAATATTGATGAAGGCAGGACTTCATAGATATATCAATACATCAGTTTATGATCCAGAGCTCTTCGCAGCAAACAGAGGCAGGCTGTGGAAAGCAATCAGAGAGACCTACCCTACTCACATTCACCCAGACAATATCATTGTGAAGCCACTGGGGGGGGATGAGAATCCCAGGGGTTATATTGCCCGTATGCACTCTCAATGGAGAAGTGTGACAGGGAAAGACGCTGAAGATAACCCCTTAGAAAAATCCATAATCAGGGAAAAAATACAAGAAGGGCTTCCTACCCCAGTTAAGGATAAGCTAGCAGAAGTGGTGGGGCTACGACACATGAACAAAGCTGTTTATATAGACCACGTATCTCATCAAGTTGAGTTATATCGAAAGAACATTCAGATACAGAAGGCACGAGACGAAGAATCCCTCAGAATATTGACTCAGTTGCAATTGACTGAAAGCGAGAGAAACATAGAGGGAGTGCAGGCTTTAGCCCCACAGCAACAGCCACCTGGAGTGCAGACTGCTACTTACCAGTCCTACTCACAGGGGCCACAAGGGGGGTATCCTGCTACTTACCAGTCCTACCCACAGGGGCCGCAAGGGGGGTATCCATACCCACAAGGGCCACCAGGGGTGCAAGCGGTTCCATGCCAGATGTACACACAGCCTGGCCAAGGACCACCACCAGGGGGATGGACAGCAGCAGGGAAGGAGATGCTAGAACCATGCCAATGTGACCAGAATGGACATCTAGCCTGTGCCTGCTGCAACAGGCCCCAGGGGGGCGCAGGGGGGAGCCAAGGAGGAGGATATTGGCCCCCTACTACACCTGCTCCAGGAGTGATGAACCCTTACGGAGGCCCAGCAGCTGGCCTATAGGGGTGCCCGGAAGATCCGAGTGGGAGGTGCCAGCTGGTGGTGACACAGAAGCCTGAAGGCGCCACGCACCTCCCTATGTCTAGAGAATATGTGAAGACAATCGGATTTGAGGGAATTAAACAGCTGATTCCTACAACTGAGCTTGTAGACTTAGAGTACAAGGGACAGAGAGCAACTCTGTCAACACTTGTGTCAGAACACACGCCAACAGGGCTGCTAGGGAGAGATGCTCTATGCCAATTGAACTGTACAGTAAAATGCACACCTGACGACTGTCAGGTGACGGTGCCATCCGGTGCTCAGATTCCATCGACAGCCAGAGTGATTAAGCATAGAACAGACCTACAAGCTTTGCCTTTAAAGGGAGCTGATATAGAATATTGGGTTGATGGGTCTTGTTACGGGGTAGGAGAAACGTTGTGCGCTGGGTATTCCTTAGTTAAAGCACAGAATTCAAAGTTTATTGTAGAACAGGCTGAGGCAGTTCCTCAGCCTTGCTCGGCTCAGTTGGCTGAATTGATTGCCCTCACAGAAGCATGCAACTTGGGAACCGGACGGAGAGTGACAGTGTACACCGACTCTGCCTATGCACATAATGTTTGTCATTTTAATGGAGCTGTATGGAGGGGGCGGGGTTTTAAGAGAACTGATGGTACGCCTATACAGCATCACGCACAGATCATGAAGCTGTTACAAGCCATGATGAAGCCAAAGGAATTAGCTATAGTGAAGTGTGCCACACACAGGTCTGACTCATCACATGTCACACAAGGTAACAGGGCTGCAGAAGATGCAGCCAAAGCCATTACAGGAGCAGACAAGGCAGGTAAAGGTCTTCTGGTCACACATGAAAAGCAATTACAGGGCATGGTCACACTTGAGGATTTATTGATGTTACAGAGTAGAGTAACTACGTTAGACAAGAGCGTTTGGCTAGCAAGGGGGGCAAGTCAGGATGACACAGGTCTATGGAGGAATCATGAGGGGTTGGTTGTAGCACCCTCAGATTTATTAGGCATGTTAATACAGGAAGCTCATGGATTAGCACATGTGGCTAGGGGGGAGGTAAGACGCAAGATTACCAAGAAATATGGGTTTTGGAGTCCATATTTGATGGAACAGATTGACCATGCTTTAGGTCAATGTGGGGTCTGTTGGAGAAACAACATCAGAGTGGGTACACCAGTGGTGTCTGGGCATATCCCTACCCCAATAGGGCCACGGGTGGTGGACAGGGGGGTGGATGTACAGAGTAGGCAGGATGTTGTGCCAACAGGTGCCGAGGTCCCCAGAGAACCTGAGAAGGAGGAGCTACGAGGAGATGCTGTGGTGTTGCCAGAGCCAGTGGCAATGCCAGTGTTACAGCCAGTGACATTACCGGCAGTGCCTGAAACCGAGGGGACAGTGGAAAGCTGTCCAGATGCCAATGAACCAGAAATCAACGAAGCAGAGAGTGCTGACAGTCTGGAGGTCCAGCCTGGGGGTGTCCAAAGCCTGGACACCTGTGCTACTGGGGATGCTGGCGAGTGCCTGCACCATGCTTCAGATGATGCTGAGGGCGACTCCCCAGACCTTGATCAGCGTGGGAGGGGACCAGGCGGCTGCCTTAACCTCAATGACACTGACGGACGACGACCAGTTAGGAAAAGACTAAAGACTATGAATAGGGTAGTGAAGCAGCAGATCAAAGGGAACGACGGGAATGGACAGCAGATGATAGCATGGCTGGAAACGGTCTTAGGGGCATGGGAAACTTATTTTGCCAAGATAGGAGCACCTATTATAGCAGACATGATTTTTGACTTTCTTAGAAGGCAGGGCCTCATTGACTGTTTTTGGAAAATCAGTCACTCAGTCCACGTTAATGAACTTTTCAGAAGACTAGTCCTCACCTGAGGTGAAGATCTATGCATTAGTGCATTCCCTTTGTCCTATGCTTACTGTTGGAGAATTATGTGTTATGATAACTGAATGTCATTATTTGTGTATTGTTTGTTTGTTTCTATATCGTGTGATTGAGGTCAGTTGAGAAGTGATGTGGTGGTTATACAAAGCTAGGAGAGAGGTTCTGTTCCTAGCGCAACGAAAATGGAAAGCTCCTGACTATGGAAGTGTTGTCAATCTGAGACAGCGGTAAAGGCTGTTCTCCAACTGGGTACAAGTGCTAGTAACCTCTGACCCCGACGCTTCAAGGACAAAGAAAACATCGGTCGTTGGAAGTTTCTGTATTGATTTGTGCATGATAAACTGTGTTTAGTTTAATTGTAATTGTTTTTTTTCAAAATTCTTTTTATTATTGGTTGTTTTCTATTTTTTGTTTATGATGTCTTTGGTTCCTAATACTGGTCCTGGGTTGGTCTGTGTTATTGTGCTTCTTGTGTTGTGTGTTGGTGTAGTTGTTCTGTCTGTTGTTGTTTATTTTTTAATTTTTAATTTTATTTGAAAATTTTTTTTTTTTTTTTGGGATGTTTTGTGGGGTTTTGTGTTTTTGTTTTTGTTTTATGGTAGTTTAGTTTCGGAACACCCTCTGGGTGGTCCGAGGGGGGATGTGTAGTATATTTCTGTAGTATGTATGATCTATGTATGAATATGTGGTATGTTTTAGACACACACACATGCCAGGGCATGCAGGGACACAGATGACCAGCAGGGACCTTTGGGGGTTGAGCAGGGACACACATGCACGCTGGCCCCTCCCCTCTGGAGGGGAAAGGGGAGAGAGGGACACAGAGAGCTCTCTTCCCACCCTGATGTCCATGGAGAACGCATGTAACGTATGAATCTGCCTGTAACTGATTAAATTGTCTTAAACTAACTGTTCTTTGATTCATCATCAATAAGAATACACGACACAACAAACAACGTTTTTGTTGTAAATGGACTGACTTACTCTAACACCTTATTCCAAAGCACTTTACAATGGCCTCTCATTCACCCATTCACACACACATTCACACACCAATGGCGGCAAGCTACCATGCAAGGCGCCAGCCCGCTCATTGGGAGCAATTTGGGGTTCAGTGTCTTGCCCAAGGACACTTCGACTTGTGGCCACAGCCGCCCCTTAATTTGTGACTCTTTTAATCCAAAGCGATTTAGAATTTACGAATTTCAGGGACATACCGCCTAGAGTAATTTAGGGCTAAATGCCTTACTCAAGGGCACACTAGTGGTGTGGTTTCAGGCGGGATTTGAACTCACAACCATCCGATCACCAGTCCAACTCACTATCCACTAGAGTCGAGCACCACTGTTTGTTGTTAATGATGTTAACATCAGATAGAACGGGACAGGGGGCATTCATTTATGAAAGAGAGTGTCACAGTCAGGTCTGTGTAAAAAAAAAAAAAACGTCTTTTATGACACATTTCCATTCCATTCCATTCCATTCCATTTATTATGACCTCATCAAAAGCTGGTACGGTTATTGTATGAAGCTGGGCAGCTTCATTCTCACCACCACTGCCTGTTATAACTTGTGTTATTATAACTTGTGTTGGTTGTTGTCATACTATTATTATTAATGAACAATTAATGAGCAGCTTCATACAATACAATTGTTATTTATAAAATTACAATACAATGGTATAATAATACAGAGCGCCTCCTGGTGGTGGAGGGCGGCATTTCAGACTAATTTCCGAACATTCCCGAATATTCCCGAGTCGGAGCGCGGCTCTCCGGAAGATCCGGGTGCTAAGGCTTTCAACATAAACAGCAATGGCGGAGGCAGCAGCAGCAGCAGCAGCATCCACAGCGGCTCCAGCAACACCAGGAGGCTGGACCAAACACGTAACTTGCAGGTAAGAGCGATACTCGCAAGAATACACTTAATCGTGTCGACTTCGATGTGATTCACCGTTTGAGACCGGATCGCCGTTGATTCGGGCGTTTCGCGAGAGATTGACAACGGCGTCTTTTGTGCCGTGTTGTTTGTTGTGATAGTCCCAACAGCCGCGATGCGAAAGACAGCTGCTGGCTTGTCAGGACACAGCGATCGCTTCGGCTCGCCGTTGTTTTTCCTCCGACGCTGACAAGTCAACTAGGTTTTTGCAAAACATCCGTAACGGTCAAAGAGAAAAAGCCGTATGTAAAAAAAACGCCATAATGAAAGCCCCGGCGCAACGCTCAAACTGGGAAATAGAAACACTGACTGACTGACAAGTTCATAACATAACAGTGAAATTAGGGCATCTCAATAAAGTACACGTTTAGTCGACTAAACGGGTCATAGCGTGTGATATTCTCACCACCACTGCCTGTTATAACTTGTGTTATAACTTGTGTTGGTTGTTGTCATAACAGCATTATAAATATAAACATTCCAAGCGGAAGACATTGGTTCACTCCAGCTGGGTGTTACTAAGCTTGCTACTTTGCAGCTGATCCAGAAAAAAAGGAAAAAAAGACCCATTTGTTTTCAGGAACTAACACGTCTGTATGTTGTCATAGTAGATAGACACTCGGAAAGGGAATTGGCTTACTGTGTGTGGCCATTTTCCTGTGTACATGACGTACAACATTTCACATTTTTGATGAAAGCAACGATTTGTTAAATAGTCAACTGAATACAAAAGATCCGTTTTGGGGTTGTGATTTGTAATTAAGCCCAAAACAGTGCTGGAACCTGATTTTAAACTGAAATGGTACACACTTTTGTTGTTGTTGTTGCAGGTATTTCATGCATGGGCTTTGCAAAGAAGGGAGCAACTGTCGATATTCCCATGATCTCACCAGCAGCAAACCAGAAGCCATGATTTGCAAGTTCTTTCAGAAAGGAAACTGTGTGTTTGGGGACCGTTGCAGGTAAACTCTATGAAATGTGAATTATGCCATGAGTGTGTTCTGTAAAAGGAAAGTAATAATGTCAGTTTTATGGCGGTAGGCGCATGTCTTCCGTGTGAGTAAGTTGTGCCTGTTCGCCCAGTTGTCTCTTTGGCTCAAAGTCAAAAGCACACTCAATGGTGTTTTCTAAATACTAGCCACTACATTCAAGGTGTCATGTATCCTTACTAGCTAACACCTTTCGATTAGTATCAAAGCATTTGTTTTTGAATGACCTCATGACAGCATGTGTGGTTGGCTAGGCTTCTGAGAATCGTGACACCAGAGAACGCCGGTTCCTGGTAATGTCAACATGTTGTTCATGTTTGTGTTCCGGGGCCAGCCACCAGAGAGGGGTCATGACGGCCCTAGTGACGGGTTACCATGACCCACCACCTCAAACACTTCCTATTTGCATTGTTCTATGGAGCATGTGAAACTGCCTTCAGAGTGTCTGTTACCGTGGAAACAAATGTTCCATAATTTTTGAATTGTCACAATTCATTGCCTTGATAATATCAGTTACATTTGGTAAATGATGAGATGGGAAATGTCAAACTGGAATGTGACACTTTGATGTTGAAAAGATGAGGTAAGGCTTACGCAGAATCATTAGATAGCATCCTAAGAAATCTCACTCGAACTGATTAGAAGGCTCTAGACTTCCCATTGAGCTAGAACCAGACATTAGCCAGCCATTGCAGACAATTGTCTGGTTGATATGTCTGAGTTCAAAAGCGATCCCCATAGTTACCGCTGCTCCCAGGTCTATTGCAGGGGAATGTCTTTGTTAGCTGAATGTTTCATCCTCTGAAATAGTCAAATTCATATTGATTGGTTGCCTACTGAGAGGGCTATGACTTTGACCGTAGCAGTCCATCCAGGGTAGTGTTGTTGTTGTTGTTATTATATTGATAGACATTCCTCTGTCCATATGATTGAGATGCAGTGGGACTGGGGAGGGATGTCCTCATTATACCCCCTGATCTGCGGGGGGCTCTGCAGCCTCCATGAAGAGCCAAAGAGAATGACAGGGGCCCTCTGTGGGGGGCTTTATTATGGATGAATTCTGTCAGGCTGTAGCGAGGCCTATTGTGGTGCTTCTCTGTCTCTTTCCCTGCAGCTCCCAGGCCAGACGGAGCTCACTGCAGCCTGCATGGCAATTGCATAACCCTCTGTGTGTCTCTTTTCTCTAAGTCCCTCTCTCTCTCCCTCTCTCCCCCCCCCCCCTCCCATCCCTCTCTGTCGCTGTTGCCGGGTTCAGTCGGTTCATTCCGCCATTCTGCAGCACCACCGCGCTCCTCTGTCATTTATTTATGCGCACCTCGAAGCCCCCCCCCCCCTCCTCCGTCTTGTTTGCCCAATGCTCTGGGGGGTTTCTAAGGCCGCCGTGGGGACTAGCAGTGGGCTCTGGGAATGCTTGGGAACGTGAAGGGGCGGTTTGAGGAAAGATAAGGGCATTTCTTCCATGCTATGTATGGCATGGCAGCGCTCTCTGTCTGTCAGTGAACATTAGTCATCCTATATACTGTGGGGGGGGGGGTCTTGTTTTTCCTGCAAGGCTTGTCCATTGTCCACACAATGATGGTACGTTGGTAACGTACTGTATGTAATGAAATCAAACTCAATCTAGGACTGCATTGATCACATGCCAAAAATGTTGAGGTGGCCAAAAATTGTTTATTTTTAAAGCCTATATAGTAAGTAAGTAATATTTATTTATATAGCACATTTTACAAAGACACAAACAGCCGCCCAAAGTGCTTAACAGAAAACACCAGTAAAAGAGTAACAACCGATAAAAATACACTAAAAACTAGGTGCAATACAAAAGTGCAGAAATAAAAGTACAAAAAGTGCAGTGTTGGGAGGCAGGCTCACCTCAGGTCAAAGGCCAGGGAGAAAAGGTGTGTCTTAGCTCATTTTTGAAAAGCCTCGACGCTCTGGGCGGATGTATGGTTGTTTATTCGACGAGAGGCTGTTTTTTAGTTCTTCTTTTCATTTGTCCACCTTATGACAAAGTGGTGTGACCACCTCATCAATCATGCATCATGCCAGTGGTTTGATGTCCTGGGACATCGAGAAGTGTCAAGTAACAAGTAGGCTAAAGATTCAGAAAAGTCAAAGTTTAATTTTGTAAAACAAAAGTAGGCTTAGTTGCACATTATGTATGGTATAATTATAGAATCTGAAAATAAAACACTGAATAATAGATGACGGGTCAAACATAAGACATGTACATTTATTCCCATTGATTTCTTCTAACAGTCATGGTATACATGACTGAACAAACTCAACCCCCTGACAAGGGGTCACATGACCAACTAATGTAGAGGAGGGGTTTCAAGACAGACTGATTAGTATAGGCCTACTGATTTGAAATGATGATTACAGTCGTTGGTTGCATTCGGGACCACTTATGATGTTTACATGATATGTAAACATATTGTGTTTTTACACGTGAATCACTCTCTGTGTTTGTGAGCCAAAGGAATTGCCTGAATCAACTGAAGCCACTACAAGTGTTCCGGGTACATTGTGTCGCAGATGAATGGGCATGGGCACACCTAGCAGACATCCTGTCGACACGGACTATCCGTTTTTTCCTTATTACATTTGTATGTTTCATAGTTGGGTCTCTGGAACTCTCTTCCACAAGACATCCGCAATATTGACTCTCTCTCCACCTTCAAATCTTGCCTGAAAACTCACCTTTTTAAACTGCCGTATTTTTAACTGATTGTTGTTTTTAAGTCTTGTTTTGTTTTGTTTTGTTTTTGTTTGTTTGGATCACTGTTTGAGCTTGGTCTGTTGCTTGTTTTTAATTATGCTTTGTAAGGTGTCCTTGAGTGCTTTGAAAGGCGCCCATAAATAAAATGCATTATTATTATTAGGCTATTATTATAGTCATGTTTGATCTTATTTTAATGTATGTTTTATGACTAGTATTTTTATGTAGCCTAATTATTGTCAATAATAGCTTGTGACAATTGGTATGGGGGATGCAAATAGTGTCGCACCCAAGCGCCCAGACCTGCCTGATGTTGATCACTGCCCCAGTTATGCCTACTAGTCAATTCGTTTTGCAGTTAGCCTGTGTGCCAAATCTGGCGCTAGTTGAGGAGAACTCTGCAATCTGTATTCGTATCTGTCTCATAACTGGGAGAGCCAGTCTAGTCTAGTCTTACAGGAAGTGAGCATTGAGCTCTCTTGTTAACTGGTTATTTGTATATTAGAGACCAACCTAATTTGACATTAAGAGGCTAGTGAGGGTGCCTTCAAGAAGTTATAGTGTAATAGTTATAGTGTACACGTTGAAATCAAGTCCCTGGCGCCACCAAAATCCATCTACATAATCACAGATGATGGACTAGCCTAATCCAAGTGTTTCTCTTTCCAATGACATTTAAATTGAGTCCCTCGTGGCAGATAATTCAGTGTGTAACCCCCTGCTCCTATGCTTTATTAAATAGTGCTCTAGCAGTGTCTTGGAGAGATATGGTACAACGAGTCCCCCTTCTAACTATAGCCTCCTATTTCTCCTTTTTTTTAATTAATAAAACCTATTGTTCTCAGTACCGGTTGGAGAGCAAATAATGTAGTTTCATTTCATTTCAACTCAACTTTATTCGCCATGTGCAGTGCACTAGGAACATGACTTCGTATTCTCCATGCTGAACAAGCTACAGTACATACAACAGCAAGATGACAATACAACAAAACTCAAGACACAATATCCAGTACCAATATGAGTGAATATTATGAATAAATATACTGTACAACTAAGTGCAAGAACATGTAAAGTGCAAGGTGCAATGATCAGGAGTTATTGAGGAGGGCTATGGCTTTGGGGAAGAAACTGTTCAAGTGGCGTGATGTTTTTGACCTGATGGCCCTGTACCGCTGTCCTGTTAGAATGTGCTATTCTAAGGAAGGTGTGTGAGGGTATTGTAGACAGTTGGTGGCGACAGCCAGATGTGATAAAAATCTGGCTGATACAAAGATAGTGATCGTCCGTCTGCTCGTCCATTGTGAAAGGTGATCGATGTCTCTCTCTCTCTCTCTGTCTCTCTCTTTCTTACTGTCTCTCTCTGTCTCTCTCAGCCCACAACACCTATTAACAGTTGAATGAGCAGGCATGGTGGGTGTCCTAAAGATATTGTCTCGCTTGTCGTCAATTCCTTTGCTATAGTAATGTGTATAGTATAGGTCAACAGTATAGTATAGGTCCCATCCATGTCTGTGATGTCGCTTGGGTGGTATTTCATCTAGCGCCAAAATTGTGACATTCACTTGTCCAATTTTCTCGCTCAATTATGTCTTAATTATGTCGTCATTATTGTCACTTTATTATCTTGGCTTATTGGCCTTATTTGTCTGTGCTGCACTGTCAAGGATCCGAAGCCTAAGAATCTGACTCTGTTACACGTGTGTAGTGTGACTTAACAATAAAACATGAACACATGTTTTCATCACGCGTAAGGGAATACCCAGGAAGACGCAGACAGCAGAAACAGCTGAGGCACGTGAGTTGAAATTCTCTACGTCAGAGTTCAAATTACCTGTTTCCATAAAACTTGATGCGAATCAGAGGTGATTTCGCATACGGCAAAAACCACCTCAAGCGAGCGTACCGAGTTTGTGCGTATTAGAGGTGATTCGCATCAAGCCGTTTCCATAAAAATCCTCATGCGAATCATCTCAAACTGATGCGAATTACCTTGAAATGTGAATCAGAATGTTTTATGGAAACGCACCTCATGTTTGGTTGTATCAGTAGGCAGCAGCAGTAATCATGAAACGCGAAAGTTTCAATCTTAGCAATAGCTGGTAAAGTTAGCATAGTGTCATGCTAATTATGTCCTGATTACTATAAGCTTCACTGCTTGAAACTGTGTGGTCGGGGATTCATTGTTGCTTATAGCGTGATGTGCTGCGTATAGGATCTGTAAAAGGTTAGCGGTTTAGCCAACCAGCACTTTAGTGTTGTTGTTCAGTATGCATTGATCCAAGTGCATTGAGTTTAAGTTCACATGTGTGGTGGTTATGTCTTTACAAATGATTGGAATGTTTCCCCCGCACACACAGCCTATGGTGGATCAGTGATTTTAGTTCCCTTTGTCCTAGACCCGTAGCCTATCTATGTCAGATGTACTTTGTCTTCATAAGTTGGTCATGTGACCACTGGTGTGTAGAGTCCGTGTTGTCATGTAGCCTACATATACATAACTGTCTGAAGTTGTACTGGGAAATACATACATGTCAGACAGACAGACATGTCTTTATTCTTAATTCCATCCAGTCCTTTCTCTATCCTTCAGTGTTTTTATCCAAATTCAGGGACACGTTCATGTAAATGTTGTTCAGCCTAATGTTAATTCATGAATGACAATACACCCTCCTCCAGTGGCGTTGGTTTCCACTGAGATAGAAACAACAACAACAACCAAAACAATGTTTTAGCCCGAGTCCAAACATGCTGAAAGACAAGGTCAGCCTTGCATACGCAAGTTCCATTACTGGATAAGAAACTGTCGAAATGAAGCCTTCATAATTTCTTTTGATGAGTTGGCCAAGGCCTATTTTTAGGCTGCTATTAGGTATTTTTAAAGCACCATAGCAGTGGTGTGTCCCATTTGACGACTACACTCAATTTGAGCTAGACACTTTGAAAAAAAGTCTAGTTGGAGTGGATGTTATGCAAACAGTGCTTTATGTGCCCCTCTTTTCACCCATAGGTTAGTTGACTTTGTTTTTATTTATTTTATCTTCACTGTCTTTGCCGTTCTCATGTATTGTTCTGTGTTGACCCTGAGTATTTCTGTTTTATTGTTTGTTTTTATTTCTTGCCGGGGCCTCTTGGCACAGATCATCATTGAAAAAATGAGAATTTGTTCTCAACTGATTTTATCTGGTTAAATAAAGGTCAAATAAATGTGGAAAGACTAGCATAAATATTGATAGCCTTCTGATCTCAGGCCTGTGTAGATGTAGATAGCCTGGGAGACGCTGTGTAGCCTTCCTCTGGAAGTATGTGCTTTGTGTGCCTCACTCAGATATGCATGAATGGAACTTTACGTCCCTTGAGAACCATTAAACAAATGCACCCCTGGTCTGTAGAATAGAAATAGACTTCAGAAACAACCATTTAGCTGGTGTTGGGCGTCTGAACACTGACAGATCTTTTTCCACATAGGATCTTTACAATTCCAGGTAGTCATAAATCAGAAGTTGAGAGGAAAAGAGATCTCGGTGTAATAGTCAGCAAATGTCCTGAGTGATATGATGATCATTCCAACATCAATTTAGTAACTTACTGTAACTTACTATCCTTTCCTGTATATACCTCTAACTACCATACTTGCCATACATTTTTGTACTTGTATTTCTGCACTTGTATTTTGTATTGCACCTTGTTTTTAGTGTATTTTTATCTGTTTCCCCCCTCTTTTTTTAAAACTAGTGTTTTCTGTTAAGCACTTTGGTCGGCTGTTTTTTGGCATTGTAAAATGTGCTATATAAATAAACATTACAAAACATGACATACTGCACTATCATGTATTATATACTTATATTTAAACACAACATTTATATATATATACTATTTGCACTTCTGGTTCGATGCTAAACTGCATTTGGTTGCACTTTGTACCCTGCAATGACAATACAGTTGAATGTAAATGTGATCCTTTTATCTCTCCTGCAGGTTCGAACACTCCAAACCAGCCAAGCAGGACGACGACCTGCCAGGACCCGAGCCGCAGACGCCGCCGCTGCGCTGCGCCCCCCTCCCCCCCCCCCTCGCCAGCGCTGCTCCAGACGCCTCCTCCGCCCCCCCCCTCGCTGCCCCCAGCGCTGCTCCAGACCCCGCGCTCAGTGGACCAAGCGGGACGGCCGACAGCCCCGATGAGACGCCGCTCGGCTCAGGGGCGGGGGACTGGGTCAACGCTGCAGAGTTTGTGCCGGGGCAGCCCTACTGTGGCCGGGGTGAGTGTGTGTGTGTGGGTGAGTGTGTGGGTGAGGGTGAGTGTGTGGGTGAGTGTGTGTGTGGGGGTGGGTGTGAGTGTGTGTGTGGGTGAGTGTGTGGGTGGGTGAGTGTGTGTGTGTGGGTGAGTGTGTGTGCAGGGTTCGAGTTATAAGCTGAGCTTTGTGGGGGTCTCCAAAATAACAGTGCGAAATGTTCTCATGCACGCGCGTGAATAATGCCCACACAGCATTGGGACTTACAAGTTTTAATTAGCCATAGGCTACTCATTTCACCACATCAACAGCACCACATGAAACAACAGCTATAAGCGATAGTCACGGGTATCTCGGCCAATAATTTTTTTGTTTTTGCTATACAGTCCATTCACTTTCACTGTTAGCACGACACATTGTCCACATCTCCATTTCCAGTGACATCGCACCTGACATAAATAATCATGTATGCTCGTCCATGAATTGTGCTTTCATCTAATGTTATGCTACTACGGGAATCAAGTGATTTGACATTAGAAATTAATTTGTTTCATCTCTTGTGCAATGTGCTCTACAATCTGGGCACATGAATGATCGGATCGGTGAGCAGGGGCCAACTGTCGCGCCATTCATCTCATTAAGTTTCATAATTGGATTCAGTTTTGTATAAGGCATCCTTTCTTTAGCGACAGTATAGGCTGCCCTGAACGAACTAGCTGTCTCCTTATACATACTGGAGGTGAGTTCTGCTACTTTCTTCGGAAGCACTTGCTTTTGTTTGAGCTCTGCTATTTCAACAGTTTCAACGTTAGGTGTCATAACAGGTGCAGCTGAATTCAAGTTTGGTTTCTTGGATGAAAACCCGAAACTTTCCAGGCTTGTCGACTCGGTCGGCAGCAGTGGCCTTTTTTGGGGCGGCATGATAGCTAGCTACTGAATATTTTCTTCTCAATAATCGTGTTTTCACGTTCGCAAGCTCTCAACGATCATATTCTGCTGTTGCACAATATTCTACTGCGCCCCATAGTGTCTTGGTGGTAAAGTGCAGGCAGTCAAAGGCATACTGTCATTTACAGGAGATTAATGCTGGTGCGCGTAGTTCTTTTGGAAAACGTGTTTATTTTAGAATATTTATCATATAAATAAATATAAATAATACTCATTACATTGACATTTTTGATCAAATAATGGTTGTGGTAATGTATTATTAGCGACCCCCACAGATGTATGATTTTACTGCTTTCATGGGAGCTCAGACCTTCCTTATGGGAGCTGAGCTCCCATTGGCTCCCACATAACTCGAACCCTGTGTGTGTGGGTGAGTGTGTGTGTGTGGGGGGGGGGGGGGTGTGTGGGTGGGAGCAATTTGGGGTTCAGTGTCTTGCCCAAGGACCCCTCGACATGTGGCTAGCCGGGGCTCGAACCGCCGATCTACCGACCTTGCGATCGTTAGACGGTGGCTCTACCTCCTGCGCCACAGCCTCCCCAGAAGTGGGTGTGTGGGCTGAGCACCGCGGTGCCGTTGGTATGCCAACAATGCCTTCCCGCTGCCAAGGTCCAGAGCACTGTGTGTATCTGGTTCAAGGATGAACGTTAACATGTACAGTATCTGAAATTGATGGGCCGTAAACATTCTCTATCACCTTAATGTAACGAGTCTAGTTACAACTGGCTTTAAGCTTTAGCCAACCTGTAGTCTCCCAAATGACCTACAATAAGCCCAACCCCCTGAAATCTTTCATATTCTATATTCTATGTTTAATGTTCAAGTCTGCAAAATGTTTTCTGATGTGGTGGTTAACTTTTTAAAGATGATCGTCGTGGGTGTTCTAAAGACACGGCACATAATTGGCAGGCAGCCGAAATCGAGTTGAACCGTAACTTCACTTGTACATGTTGCTGTGAGAGGCTCAGTACAGGCTGGTGTTTTCTCTTGGTCTACAATGCAGCCGAAGGCTCCCTAGTCTTACACAGAACAGGTGTTCACCTCTCTGGTACACCCTCAGGAGACCAGAACAGGTGTTCCTCTCTCTGGTACACCCTCAGGAGACCAGAACAGGTGTTCCTCTCTCTGGTACACCCTCAGGAGACCAGAACAGGTGTTCCTCTCTCTGGTACACCCTCAGGAGAGCAGGACAGGTGTTCATCTTCTCTGGTAGGGTTAGGGTTAAACTGGTAGTAGTCGCTCTATGAGTAGAGCAAGGGAATTTTTCCAGGATGCGCAGTGTACAGTTTTTTTTTACCTTTGCCTGCTTGCGTGCTCTGTCATCATGTGAAGCGCATTGAGTCACATCTTGTGAGAAATGCGCTATACAAATAAAACGTGATTGATTTGATTTTGGTACACCATCAGGAGACCAGAACAGGTGTTCATCTCTCTGGTACCCTCAGGAGAGCAGATTGGGAGGCACACGGGAAGCGGCATATTGGCCGGCCGCTTCCGAGGATGGTATAGGAGTATTTCTGGACTAGGATCCGTCGCGCAACACCGCCCCCGTCTGGTGCTGGAGTAACGGTACTGGGCTCGAGGAGCCAGTCAGCCTAGTCTGCCTGGCGACCTCCTCTGGGACTGCCGGCCACGGGGTCGGGCGGCGGATCCTTCGCACTAGGCAGGGGATAATTGGATGCTAAGTTGGGTTAAATTGGCTACCAAATTGGGTGAAAAGGGGATAAAAAATCTGAAAAACTAATTTAAAAAAAAAAAGGAGAGCAGATTGGGGAGTGCTGGGAATGCTGTGGCCTCATGCAGTGTGTTACTATCATTTTGTTCTCATGTAGAAGTCAAGGTTTCTGAGTTTGAGAACTAAACCGCTGTTGTTCCTGTAAGAGCTCGGTCGGTCACAAATGTGTCCATCTGGTCAGATTAACCAGCAGGGTCATTCCACAGAGTTGCTCGATTGACAATTTTGTTTCCTTTTCCAGTAATAAAAGGGTATTTCTTATCAGAAAGGCTTTAGAAAATGTGTGTGTGTGTCTAGCTGAGCAAGGTAACGGAGCCTATACAAGCTTCACCCTGAATTAAACCCTTTTAGCCACCAGACAAACTGAATTCAGCCATCCCCTTTAGCACTTCTAGCAGTTGGTGATGGTAAGTAGAAGTAGCCTTGGCAGTGCTTTTTTATGTTGCCTTGGCTTTAATGTGTGTGTGTGTGTGTGTGTGTGTGTCTGGTTGTCTGTGTGTGTGTGTGTCTGGTTGTCTGGTTGTCTGGTTGTCTGTCTCTCTCTCTAGCTGAGCCCGGGAAGGAGGAGAGGCCAGGCCTCCTCATAGAGGACATTGAGAAGGACCCAGCTGCGGACGACAAAGAGCTGAGGAAGCAGCTGTGTCCGTACGCCGCCATGGGCGAATGCCGCTACGGCCTCAACTGCGCCTATCTCCACGGCGACGTGTGTGACATGTGCGGTCTGCAGGTGCTCCACCCAACCGACAACTCCCAGCGATCGGAGCACACCAAGGTAACGATAATAATAACTAGACAGGGACAATTCCTGTGGAAATTGTGAAGTGTGCTTGCCCCTCACAGCCAGTAGGGGGCAACTCAGTGGCCTCTGGGCCACCCCGCCTGCACCTGGGCCACTCCACTGCATCCCCCGGCGAAGACCGCGTTTCTCTAGCTCACCCAGGGGCCGAGCTAGCTAGCGCTTGCTTACTAGCGTTAGCTAACTAACGCTAGCGAACTAGCTAACTCCCCTGCACCCCCCGGCGAAGACCGCGTTTCTCTAGCTCACCCAGGGGTTGAGTTGTGGGATACACTTAATAACTTGGATTTATATAGCGCCTCTCATAAAACCCAAGGACGTTTGACAATTCTAAAGGAAATGGTCAGACAGACAAAACAGAAAACAAACAAGACAAAACAGAGACAGTGACTAGGGGACCAAAGGCTGCTTTGAAGGAGTCCAGGGTAGGGGGGTGCATTGCGGATCACTATGGGGAGAGTGTTCTAGAGGGTAGGTGCAGCCACGCTGAAGGCTCTGTCCCCAAAAGGTCCGTAGTTTGGTACGGGGGGGGGGGGGGGGGGTTGAAAGGTAACGGACCCTATACAAGCTTCACCCTGAATCAAACCCTCTTAGCCACCATACAAACTGAATTCAGCCACCCCCTTTAGTACTTCTAGCTTGGCAGTGCTTTTTTATGTGCCCAGACACTACTAGTGGCAAGTGCTATAGGAAAAACGGTATCTGAGGGCCAGAATTGGGGGGGGGAAAAACACTGCTTCGATGGATGAAGTGTTTGTAATAATAATAATAATGCACTTTATTTGTATTCCACCTTTCATTCAAAAGAATCTCAGAGTGCTACAGAGTTAAAAAGACTAAAACAAAAAACTGCTAAAAACATAGAAAAAACACAAAATTAACGTCTTAAGAGTCCAGGCTCTGTACTACTGATTGTAGGTATTTCTAGTGGTTTCTAACAGGCCTTGTTCCAACTCCCCACCCTCAGGCTTGCATCGAAGCTCACGAGAAGGACATGGAGATCTCGTTCGCCATCCAGCGCAGCAAGGACATGATGTGCGGCGTGTGCATGGAGGTGGTGTTTGAGAAGACCAACCCCAGCGAGCGTCGCTTCGGCATCCTGTCCAACTGCAACCACTGCTACTGCCTCAAGTGCATCCGCAAGTGGAGGAGCGCCAAGCAGTTTGAGAGCAAAATCATCAAGTAAGCAGGGCTCCCACGGTCCTTGAAATCCTTGAAATTGTTTTTCTGTGCTGTGGTAGAGAAGGCAAGAGACCATCTAGTGTTCACACATTCAAGCCTCTCTTTTTAATTGTTGTCTGTGAGCGGATAGTTCCTATTATATTAATTCTCATCTAGTTCTGTCTCAAACTATGCCGTGTTGGGTCCTTGAATTTGAGGGAATTGAGTCTTGAAAGTCCTTGAAAGGTGGGCAAGGGAAGGAGGAAACTGACAGGCTCCAGGGGTGGGGGGGGGGGTTGGAAAATGGATGGGGGGGGGGGGGGTGGAGTGGGAGTGCTTCTCCATTGTGGTGTGTCTAGATTATGTTGTGCCCCCCCTGGGGCACTTTTGTTGTTCCTTTGAAGTTCTTAGCTATGTTGCTGTTACAAAATGGCACCCCGCTGTCCCAGGGTTTGTTGTGCAATGACTTTTTCTTTCAAGTCTTAAAATCCTATTATGTGAGCACGTTAAATGTTTGGAAAGATGTTTTATTTATTTTTTTACCTTCCACATTTTAAAATCTTGTGCTTCTCCACCAGGTCCTGCCCAGAGTGTCGGATCACGTCCAATTTCGTCATCCCGAGCGAGTACTGGGTGGAGGACAAGGAGGACAAGCAGAAACTCATCCAGAAATACAAGGATGGCATGGGGTACAGATTATTGGATTCATTATATGGCCCACTGTAAATAAATTAAAAGCCTGTTTATCCATTGAGTGTATACTCGATGCAAAGTGCTCTGCCAGACTACCACTTTAGTAAACGAGATCTTCCTTTTGATTGATATTTGTCTGAGGAGCTTCCTCATCAATCACTCAAGTCCAGAGCTGTTTCCGATCACTGTCCTTGTTTAGCTTCAGCAGGATGGATGCAGTAGTATGTCCCAGCTGGGTTCGTGGGAACTATGAGGCGTTACAGCAGTAATAATAATAATAGTAATAATAATACGTCCTACAAAGACACTTAGATTTAGATTTAGTCATCAAAAAATTAATTAGACCACTGCAAGTATATCTAGATTTCGGGCGGAGAAGCGGCGAACAAGCAACGCCAGCGTCCTCTCTCGACCGGCATTTTTTTTTAAAAGTAGAGTGTATGACCTGCTGAACCTCCTTCCCCTGTTTTCCGTCCATAACCACCAGGAGCAAAGCGTGTCGATATTTCGACGAGGGCCGTGGGACCTGCCCGTTCGGCTCCAACTGCTTCTACAAGCACGCCTTCCCCGACGGAAGCCTGGAGGAGCCGCAGCCCCAGAGGAGGCAGACGGGCTCTAACGGGAGGAACCGGGTAAGAACCCTGAGGGAGGAATTTTTTTTTATAGAGATTTTTTTTTAAATATATATAGATTTTTTTTAAATTGAATTTCACATGAAGACATGTACACAACAGGACATCAGAACAACTAGTGTTCGTGGGGAAGGTTATTGTCCCAGATAAGAGTAGAAAACTGGTTTTGCACTTCCCCATATGCAGTACATTGTCCATAAACAATAACAGAGCATGTATTTTTCTTAACAAACAAAAAACACAAGCAAAAGAAAAGAAAAAACGGGGGAGGGGGGCATGTCACATATCAGAAATAAACAGAAAAATACAAAATATAGTGTAATGAAGAACTATGGGGTGGGGTGGAATGGATGTTATCGCCATGGGGGGGGGGGGGGGGTTACTCTCGTGTTTATAGTGGGGGGGGGGGGGGGGTGTGTATGATAAGGAAAAGTTTTGAAAAGTTTGTTACTTCTAACTGAATTTTGAGGTGGTAGATTTCCAATAGACTTCATGCACCGCACCTTCTTTTATGTTGTGTGATTTTGAATCAGCCCACGGTTAGGCATGGCAAAATACAACCCACCAGACCTCATTTAGTTTTAACAACATCAACCCCCCCCCTCCCACACCTTTTCCATTTCCCAGAACTCGAGACGAACGCCCCTGTGGGACATCTTCGACGAGCGGGAGAGCGGCGACTCATTCGACACCGAGGACGAGGAGATGGTGACGTTCGAGCTGAGTGAGATGCTCCTCATGCTTCTGGCCGCCGGCACGGATGATGAGGTCACGGACTCGGAGGACGAATGGGACTTGTTTCACGAAGAGCTGGACGACATCTATGAGATTTATCTATAGCACTCCTGCCCGCTAACCTGCCCCCCCCCCCACCCCTTCCCGCCCTCACTTCCCCCACCTATACTAGACACTAGAATGGACTGTCTCGTGTGAGTGATGGACAGTAGCTTTTTCCCCCTGTGTTGTGGCAGTGCCTTTAAGCAGGCCATTATTAAAAATGAACTAAATAAAAAAGACAAAAAGATGAAGAGGCTGGTGGTGCGCTCATGCTAAACATTTTCTAGAACGCTGTCCTTGTGAATCTTCCTGTCCTTGTCCGGTTCCATCTGGAAAAAAACAAAACAAAAACAAAAAAGACAAAAAAAAAGATAAAACAACAAAAAGAAAAGAAAATGAGAAATAACAAAAAAAACGTTAAAATATTGGTCATAAAACCTTGTTCAGTTTATTTGTGGGTGTGGGTTTGACTTGTGTATCATCTACCCCAGGTGTTGTATTATCTTGTTTTGGAGACTTTGAGGATACACCTACCTACTCTGCACAACTACACTTGTTACTGGTGATGGCTGTATAGTGGTTCTGGAATATTCCTCTTCTCATGCACTGAATTGAATTGGGTGGAGGCAGCGGTCAGCTTCCTTTGTTCACATTGCACAAAAGCACTCTTATGTTCACTTCGCTTTCCTCTTCTTCCTCTGTCAAGGGCGGAATGTCGGTGAACACACTTTTTATCTCTAAAGTAGTTTTATAATGGGCCCAAGTGCACATTTTAACCGTCCTGAATCGCACCCGTTCAGGAACACCTGTGGTACCTAATGACAAGTCCTTTCCTCAGAACCAAGCTTAAGTGACACTTTGTGATTTGGAATAATCATCAAACAGGCAACAGACTTAAATGCAGAAAAGAACGAGGCTGAATGTTTCTCAGATACCATGTCTATAATTACATGTAGATATTTCTTTGTTTTGCTTCAAGTGTTTAATGCATTATAAAGCCAGCCTAACAGATGGCCCCTCCACAAAAACTAAAGCTGGTCAGTTCTTGTTGAACTCTATTGGAATGCATATGTTTTTACTGAAATGTCTGTTTTCTATTGGTCCAGAGTCATCCATCTTAACTTGAAAATTAAAAGTTTATTATGAAAGTTTTGCAGCTTACAGAGTGGGTTTCATTTCTTTCTCTTGTGTTCCATTACTCATTGTGCTCTCAAACGGATTCAGAGTCAATGTTATTTGCATGTTCATGTTGCATAACAATGGTTTGTGTTTGTTTTGCATTGTGCACCACAACATATTTGAACAAAAACAAATACTTTAAATACAGGGCTCCCATGGGTCCTTGAAATCTTTGAAAGTTTGTGAATTTGAAAAAAAAAATGAAAGTGCTTGAATTCCGCTCTCTCTCAACTCTCGTCAACTAGTCTGTATTGCTTAACTTGAAACATGAAACATATTTCACAAATATTGTTTTGCTGTGCTGTGGTAGAGAAGGCAAGAGACCATCTGGTATCTTTTTAATTGTTGTCTGTGAGCGGAGAGTTCCTATTATATAAATTCTAATCTAGATCTGTCTCAAACTATGCCGTGTCGGGTCCTTGAATTTGAGGGAATTGAGTCTTGAAAGTCCTTGAAAGGTGCTTGAATTTGATGTTTCAGAAGGTGTGGGAACCCTGAAAATATGTTTTAGGCTAGAATACTGCATGGGGCCCCCCCTGAAACAATTATACGTTATGTTAGAAATGGAGAAGTAAACTACAAAACCTCCAACAATGATGTATTTTTGCAATCTTAAAGCCGTCTCTTACCTCAACACCAGGGGTGACTGACTTGGACTCACGGTATGACAGATGATAGCGCAGAAGGCCATTAGCTTGTTTGTTATAGGTCGATATGTTCTTATCAGTGTGTAACAGCCAGCACCATTACGTTCAGAATAGATCTGTTTTTCATGTCACCGACTTTAAAGCTTATGCCAAGGATCCTTTTACAGAGACATATTAATTCAAGGTTGGCCGTCTCTCAAAAAAAATGTTTTGTCCTCTTACTGAAGGTCTCTGTCGTCCGAGGCAGCAACCCACCCATGGCGTGTTTCATATCCTGCAGTGGACAGTGTGGTCTCCTCCATTAGGGAAATGTTTAAGTATCTAAATATAAAATAGGAAAAAGCAGCCTGGTGTGGATCAACATTGTCTTGAGTTTAAACAAAAGGAGGTGAACTATTCAAATGTGTTGTCTAGACTCTAGCAAATGTCAATTCTAGAGCAGAGGGAACCACTTTTCGTTGTCTACTTAGACTGAGGTAATCAAATGTTGATTCTGCCCAGACAGACTTACAAAATGTGTTATCAAAACCAATAGTGTTCCCTTACACAGAGGATAAGCCTCATGCTATACTGTCTTTCGTTTACATTTCACAGTTGTCATGGGGAATGCATTTGGTAATTGAATTCATGAATGACTGAATGAATGTCAAATACAGCCGAGACATCCACTACTGGCAGTACATACATTTACATTTACATTTTTGGCATTTAGCAGACGCCTTATTCCAAAGCAACTTACAATCGATACATTTGACTAAGCAAGTGAATCATCAATTCACCAGTTCTAGCAGGAAGAGTGATCTAGCTCAGGCCAGGGGCAGTCGTCATGATAGAAGAAAGATTTTTTTCTTTTTTTCCCCTTCTTTTTATTAATAGGCACTGGAGGGGCAGTCGAAGTCTTAGGAGGCATAGTATAGGGGGAAAGCAGGATACATACATACATACATACATACATAAACAACATCAAAGGTGTTAAATAAACACAGTCAGTTGTGAGTATACAGAGAAATACGTGAGTGAATGTGCAATCTGATATGGATACAGCAAGACATATTCAGGCCAGGGGGCTATGGAAAAGACTCTACTGCATATCTGAATAGGGGAGACGGGATTTGTTTTACATTTGTAATAGTGAATTATAACTAGTGTCCCATACTGTATATCCCCATGAATTCAACAGAGCTTTTGAATTGAAAGTTATTACTTTGATATATTTGCATAATTTGCATAACACATAACATGACATGACATGACATGAGTGAAATATGACTCTGAATATCGTAGGCTAATTCACTCATTATCATAGATAGTTTAGACGTCATTGTTGAAATTGGCATCACCGACTCAAGAGCACTCCATTCCGATGTGCAAGAGACTCCATGCCGTGGTTTGCGCATGCCTTATCCCTCTCCACTTTAGAGCATCTATCACTGGGGGGCTACACGAGAAAAGAAAGGAGAGGAGGGAGGAGAACGCAATGCAAATACAATGATCACAGAAATTGGTAACGACAATCCCAAGGCCGACTATCTCCATCCCGAAGCGGTGATCTGCCTCGACTCACCAGTCTCGTCGGTCGCGGAAAACGGGCAGCTGTTCGTCAGGAGCGCCTCCTCGTCCAGAAGGGACACGCAGACATCGGCCGGCAGCATCATCAACCCGGAGGAGAGCCGCATCAACCCGGAGGAGAGCAGCATCAACCCGGAGGAGAGCCGCATCAACCCGGAGGAGAGCCGCATCAACCCGGAGGAGAGCCGCATCAACCCGGAGGAGAGCAGCATCAACCCGGAGGAGGAGAGCCGCATCAACCCGGAGGAGGAGAGCAGCATCAACCCGGAGGAGGAGAGCAGCATCAACCCGGAGGAGGAGAGCAGCATCAACCCGGAGGAGGAGAGCAGCATCAACCCGGAGGAGGAGAGCATCAACCCGGAGGAGGAGAGCATCATCAAGCCTCTGGTCTCCTCGGCCGCCGCCACCGCTGCCTACATCATGACATCGGGAGAGTTCACGCAGACCGGCGCTCCCCTCTTCGTGCAGAGGTCCAGGAGGAACGTCCTGTACAAGATCCTGTGTTTCCTCCTGCTCGTCTTCCAGGGCGGCGTCCTGGACTTCTACCTCATCGTCTTCACCGATTACTTCTGGTGCTCGTGGATCGCCACGGACCTCGTCGTGGTGTCGGGCTGGGGGATCTTCTTCGTGAAGAACGCCCGGAGCAAGCGGGAGAGAGCCTGCGGGTTCCACCAGAAGAGCTCCATGTTCGGCTGCAACCTCGGGGAGTTCACCTACGCCTACCTGGCGTGGCTCATCTACGTGATCGCCTGCACGCCTAAAGTCGTCCTCGTCTTGGAGACGTCGATCCTGGACCTCGTCGCGCTCAAGGTTCCGTTCGGCGTCACGGGGTTTAAGATCATCACCCTGCTCTCGGCGCCGCTGCTTTACTGCCTCGTCAACTCCATCATCGAGGACTTAAACGGGACGACGCGCCACCGTGCCCACGGCTGTTTCGTGAACACCTGCCTGGATCTGATCGACAGCTTCACCTTAGTGGAGATGCTTCTGAGGAACGAGATACCCACCCTCTACCTAAAATACACGGTCATCTCGGTGTACTTCATCGCCTTGGGCGTCCCGGTCCTGTGGCTGTACGAGCTGACGGCCTCGGAGATGCGCCGCCGCTGGGTGTGGGCGAGGTTCCTCGCCGGCGTGCTGGTCAACGCGCCCTTGCTGGTGGTCCGGTGCTTTCAAGTCTACGTTTACCAAATGCCCATATCGGTGTTCATGTTCAAGAATATGTTCTTCCTGGCGTGCAAGTGCCTGGAGCTGATCGAACAGTGCGTGACCGTGAGAAGGGTCAGGAGGTTCGCCAGCGGGAGCAGCAACCCGGCGCAATTCTCCCACTGCGTGTCTGAGAACGACATGTGTCCCCATGGCTATGTCAACACGCTGGCCGTCTCCACTCAACCTTAGAACCGTTAGACGTCCTTTGTACACGGAGGAGTGGAAATCAAAGGAGTCGGCGGTGGAATGAGTGACAGCCTTATGACAATTTCTCACTTCAGTATAGATCTTCTCAACAGGTGCTACAGTCAAATTAGGCTATAATGCGCCCACAACATCTGCAGTATAGGCCTACACCTAGACCTTGCCAGACGGATTAATAACGTCAAGTCGGATATTATTGTGGAGTTGTGTTTGTTAAGTGGTCTGTGAATTGAAATCATTGACTTGCACTTTTTTGTGAAGCACTAAGTGAGATTGATGTTGTTGTTATTATAGTAGGCAATGCCCAGTGCAATATCAGAAAGCTTGTGGTTTGTTATAGGAGAGGAAATATTCCTAGGTATGGTCTATAAATATCGATGTAAATGTGATGTTTTATAAGGATAACAGTGTCGTCTACCAATCTACATTTATTCGAAATAGGCTATCGTTTACCAAACGACGAATAAATGAAACGTGCGTAATTTATTGGTAGATAAATGTGCAGTATAGATATGCGTATATGCGTAATTTTATGCATTTTGAAACGAAACTATCTTGTGGTCTTTTTTTCTAACTGGGGGGGAAACATGTTATGTTTTAGCCTATCAATTGAAATGTTCAAATTTGATATTATTATGTGCATTTTATATGCGTCTTTTTCTGGAATCTTGGCAAGATATCAGTATAAACATCCATTCATATCTAATGCACTTATTTCTCTCCTCAAGACAAGGCCTACCTCTGCACTCTGTCAAGTCATGTGCTATTTTGAAACATTTCTATTGGCAGCCTTGACTGTTGAGATATCCATTCCATTTAAGCCATCGCAGTTTGTCACTTGAATGAATAGAGCTCTACCGGATACAGTCGTGATAAAAGTTGAATCTGAAATGGTAAGACAATCCTCAGCCAGGTGCTATGAAGGATATGGAGTCATCAGCAATGCTATTGGTGGGTTCCCATCCCACCATGCTCATGTATTATAATTTTATAATAATTTTGCCATTTAGCAGACGCCTTTATCCAAAGCGACTTACAATTACGAATTACAGGGACATTCCCCCTGGAGTAACTGAGGGCTAAGTGCCTTACTCAAGGGCACACTAGTAGTGGTGTGGCTTCAGGCGGGATTCGAACTCACAACCTTCCGATCACAAGTCCAACTCACTATCCACTAGACCACCACTACCCCTCTATGTATTGCATGCAATAGGCAATTCTTTAGTTTGATATCCTGGATTTTTATACAACCATCAACAAGAGTTCGTTTTAGTTTGCAACGATACATTTATTATACATCATTTACTTGCACCTATAAAAATTATGGAAATATGAACACGTGCAGGATGACTTAAGAAACGCACAATGGGTTCACCCTTTATTATACATGTTTTCTTTTTAATACAAACAACATCAAAGACAAATTCAGAAAACATAATAAAATATAAAACTGATTGGTGTATGAGAAGAAACAGGTCGCGGTTAGAGTTAGACCAGACATGCACTGCAGACAAATTAGGGGGTGTGGAGGATTTCTGACCCACCCAGATCTGTACTGTGGCATGAGACCTCATATTATTGACATTTTGGGGGCGGCGGTAGCCTAAGTTAGAGAGGCCGGCTAGCAATCGGAAGGTCGCTGGTTCGATCCCCACCTCAGGAGGGATGATTGCATGTGCCCTTGAGCAAGGCACTTAACGCCTAATTGTTCCGGGGGTGCCGAATATGGCTGACCCTGTGTCTAAAGCAAAAATACCAAATTCCAACAATTGACTGACAAGTTGAATGTATGGCAATAAATCAGTAAAAATAATTAACTTGTCACAAACGTATGGTTACATTAAATAATGTAGATAATATAGGCTACTACATATTGTATTTTATTGCGCAAAAAGTAGTCTTTAGTTTATTGTGCCTCGACCTATGATGATTATCATACAGTAGATATAGAACTAATTATGGATCTGGAATTCATGTAACAGTCATATAACAATCTTTTTTTTTTCGTTTGCAGGAAAAGTGCTATACAAATAAAAGTTATTATATTATTATTATTATCTGTGCAATTTTCCAATGCTGTTTCTTTTACCTTCACTTTTTGATGGGAGAAGAGTGAGAGAAATATGCAGACCATGCAGTAGTGGTGAATATAAAACTGCTTAAAGAAACGTGTGCCTATGTGTACAGTGTGATGTTATGTTGTTGGTGCATTTGACTGATGTTGAGGGGTTTCATCACAGGATCTTGTCGTATACATGTTATTGATGATAAGAGGATTGTTGACCATCGACCCCTGTGTTTGATTCAAGCATTGGTTGCACTGTAAGAGAACATAATGGCTCGTGCTTTGTTTGTTGCTGACCATAAACCATGCCAAAGTATTTAACGTTGTTTTATATGTTTCTATATTATTTACAATGGCCAATGACACACAAATAGAAACATTTCTGTATTATCAAATATAGAAAAGGTATTTGTGCAATACTGATTATATCAAGGTACTATTGACAAAAATAATATTTGTAGGCCTATATAAGAACAAGGATAGGGTATTACAGACACTACCAAAGGACATTGCTTACTTGGTTATAGAACACTGTTAAACGACCTAAATTAGAGGCCACACAACGATTACATGTTATTTTGTATTTATCTAAATGATAAGAAAACACATACAGTATATCCAGTGTACAAAAATCCCCTATATTTTGTGGAATCTATTAAATGGACTTTTACAGATAATTTTCCCCTAAATTGTTTATGGAAAAATTGTAATTCTTTTTGTTTACAGATTAGCAGATTGTGTAAAAAGGGTGCATTGTATATCTGTATTGATTTGATCAATTTTACATACTGTAGACATACAACCAAATAACAAGTGAGTGAAATCTGAAATAAATCTATGGATTATGCTGTACGAAATCATCTGATTTTGTGATCATTTAAAAAAAAGAAATGAAGAACATGTTGCAAGAATGACAGAACCCCGCAACACAGTATTACAGACGCCTCTGTACTATAAGCCTACTAATACGTTGGTTTCCATTAGGTTGGTACAATCATTGGCACTTCCGCACAAAGAGAGGCATTACAGGTATTTCAGGGTGTACAGGAAGGCATTTGATTGGTCCACGCCTCAGCATTTCATACCGGAGAGTATCCGTCATTGTTTTGGTAAAGCTCCTCCTGCAGCCTCGCTAATGCTACCAGTGGATCCTCACTGTCCCCACGCACAGGGGAGTCATGTTGAAGAGACATCCTGGAGATGTAGCCTTGGTCTGATCCGCTGTTGGGTCTCTTCCCAGCAGATTCCATAACCTCCCCCTCATCCTCCTCTTCCATAACCTCGTCCTCCGCCATCTCAACAGGCGTTTGTGAGCGGTTGATCTCTGACAGTGGAGGGAGATGCGAATACGAATACTCTCCACCCTCCACTGACACAGTGGGAGTCTCCGGGACGGAGCTGAGGGACAGCTGGAGATCCATCAGCCTCTGCAGAGTCTCAGGGCTGGGTTGGCGATAACCAGGAGAGGCCTGCGGTTCCTCTTCCTCATCCTCATCCTCTATGGGGCGTCTGTCCGTTACAGAGTCCTCTTGCAGGTGGAGCCAGTTCTCTGTCAGACGGTTCGGCTCATTCAGAGCAGGGCGAGACATACATAACGGGTGAATCTCTTGGGGGGCATGGGGATAGAGATCAGAGAAAAGTACACTGGGCGGGTGCCCGCTGACTGGATTGAAGGGGTAAACCTGGTGGCACTCACTCGAGTTGACCCTGGGAAGAAGTTCCAGCACTGAGTTGGTCCCTTGAGATTCCTGGTTCACCTCAGGGATTACGATGTGTACACCCGTGCTGTTTTGATTGAGCTCCACCTCGTGTACGAATATGGGAGGTCCTGTCCTGTACTCTGGCACACACTGAAGGATCGGAGGGACGGGTTGTTCGAGAAGGAGGTCGTACTCTACGTTCGCCAGCACTTCCTCCTCGTCGTCCACACATTCCTTCTCGAACCAATCCGGGTGCTCCAGCTGGTAGGCCTGAAACTTTTCGACGGCGTCCCTCAGGGCTCTCCCAGAGGGACAGTTGAAGTACTCGTCCCCACCGATGCCCTCGATGTGGCTCACCTGGCCGGGCCGGTACTTCTCGATGTCCAGGATGCGGAAATAGAGCTCCTCGAAATGCTTCATCAGCTTGTATTTGACGGCGATGTCGAAAACCGACGGCACGTCCCCTTCGCCGCTCACCTCGTCAAAGTATGCCACCATGTACTTTCCCAGGGCGGCCGCCCGCTGCATGTCAGGCAGGAACAGGTTGAGAGCCGGGGTGAGCATGTCGTCCACGGGCGAGAGGACGTCTTCGCGCAGGGTCACCTGACCTTGACCGCACATGGCGCGCCACTTCGCCTGGACGCCCCGGGAGCACAGGACCAGGATTTTGTCGGAGGACTTCTGGACCTGCTGCCTCTGCCACTCGAGCCAGGGCAGCCGGCCGACAGTACCGAGCCAGGTGGAGTCCAGGAGGTCCAGGGCCACCTGGGTCCCGCACTTGGCCTGCAGGAAAGCGCAGAGCTTCAGCACCACGTCCTTGTAGAGCCGGTGGTCCTGGGAATAGATGACCAGCACTCTGGGAGGCTCCTTGTCTTTGTTGAGGAGATTCTCCTTCTGTAAGTCCTCCTTGGCCTTCGGCTGGATAAGAGGAGCCAGTCGACCTAGGGGACAATTTGATCCAGACTGAGTGATATACAGTAGAGTTGAGTGATATACAGTAGAGTTGAGTGACATACAGTAGAGTTGAGTGACATACAGTAGAGTTGAGTGACATACAGTAGAGTTGGGTGACATACAGTAGAGTTGAGTGACATACAGTAGAGTTGAGTGACATACAGTAGAGTTGAGTGACATACAGTAGAGTTGAGTGACATACAGTAGAGTTGAGTGACATACAGTAGAGTTGGGTGACATACAGTAGAGTTGGGTGATATACAGTAGAGTTGGGTGACATACAGTAGAGTTGGGTGACATACAGTAGAGTTGGGTGATATACAGTAGAGTTGGGTGACATACAGTAGAGTTGGGTGATATACAGTAGAGTTGGGATTACCTGAACTCACCCACAGACCTCCACACCAACTCTATGGTGGAGGTAACTTACTAAAGCAGTTCAGATGTCTACAGTTCTGCACACATGTTGCAAATTATAACCATGCAAATGAATGCTCTGATACCCATTTTTCCCCATTTTCTAATTTACATACCTCAATTTCACGCACCATTTATTCCTAAATTCCATCCCCAATTATTTATATTTGTGTAACGTCTTCATAAACGTAATGGATTTGATTATGTCTACATCACTGTGCAGTAATACAGGATTGCATAAATTAATGTCTTTGTGCAGAAGAAGGATAATAATAATACATTAGACTTATATAGCGCTTTTCTAGACACTCAAAGACGCTTTACAAATTGAAAAGTAATAATAAAAAGAAACAGAAGGTAAATAGAAGAAAGTACAGGGGCCTAATTAAGGTAGTGCTGGGGACACATGGGAAGGGGAAGGGGAGAGGGTTAACTGGTGAAGGCGAGCTTGAAGGGGTGGGTTTTGAGGGCCTGTTTAAATGTTGGGAGGGTGTTGGCCTGTCTGGTGTGGTTGGGGAGGGCGTTCCAGAGGGACGGGGCTGCGGCTGAAAAGGCCCTATCACCCCAGGTACGGAGCTTAGTCCGGGTGGTCTTGAGGATGTTTCTTCCAATAGGAGAATTAGGCTTGCTTCCAGTAATAATTTTTCTTTGTTGTAGAGGACCACTGAGTTACTCATTACCAAAACAATTTCAGTGCTGTATTAAAAATAAACATCAATGTATTTTATTGTACCAACCTTTCTTTATGTTTCTGCGCCTTACATAGACCATACAGCCGGCAGCTCCACAGATCAAAAGAAGCACTCCTATAGTGACAGCTGTCCAGGTCATAGGGTCTGAAGAAGCAACTGTTGACGGGGAAACTGGGACTGAATCTGAAATTAGAGGAACATTCGTCAATTGACATGAACTGCATTTTATCATGAGAAAAAGATTCACTATAGCGAAGCAATCAACAGTGTTAGTTAACACTAGAATACAAAAAAAAAACATTACTTTCATTTTAAGTATTTTATAATATAATATTTTGTCATATGGCCTTAGGGCTCATTATTAGCACCAATAATAACAGACATACCCGGACATATGTTAAAACTTGTCCTTCTCCTTACACAGTCGTTTCTGCATATGGTAAAGAAAGGCTGGATCTGCAAGAACATGTTTTAAAAAGTGACAGTGTTACCAACAACCAGGATCTGTTTATTGGCACTATTGTATTGATAAAAACATTCAAAGGAAAAAAGTTGTTACACCTATATATCTGTGTTATAACTCAATAATTACTCAATTAAACTTGCTTTAAAAATGCTGTAATCAATTACTTTGTAATATATATATAATAAAGTATATTGATGTTGTTTGTTATTACAGCACAGTGTAAGCTCAGTGGGTTATGGTGATAGGCTACCCAGGGTAATTGGGGGAGTGGCTTGCCTGTTGGCGGGAATCATGAAAAGAGCTGATTGATTACCCACCTGTGAGGGGAGGATGGGGGGAGACTCTGTTTTCGAGACAGATGGAGAGAAGCCTGTTCTAGACCTACTCAGTTAACGTTGTACAATTGGGCCCCCCTCGTCTTTCCCCTCTGGTTTGTCTTTCCTAATGTGTGTTGTTGTCGTACGCTATCAAGTCCATATATGTTCTATGTTAAAACTAAACCAATGGGATAGCATACCCTATGCACCGGAGGCGACCGGAGCGTGCCAGGAACTAAGCTATGCCTCTCCCCTTTACCACCTTACCACCTGGTACCGTCAACCTGCCAACTGAGCTTACCAGTACGTATGGGTCTGGCTTCGGCCCTGTATGTTAACGAGACGTTTTGATTAATTGATTAATGTACATGTAGAGCTTGTTGGGTTATGACCAGTGATGCCGGTAACGCGTTACTAAGTAACACGTTACTCTAATCTGAATACTTTTTTCTGTAACGAGTATTCTAACGCGATACTATTTCCAAATCAGTAATTGGATTAAAGTTACTTATTCAAGTGACTGTGCGTTACTATTGCGTTACTACCTCATAACTTAGGCTAAATGCAGTATTTCTTTGTAATGTTCGATAGTAAACAAACATTTGTTCGCTTTTCTCGCGTCTTGGGGAGTGACGTCAGTGCTCACGTTTTCAACACGAGGTTACTATGGAAGGCCATGCCCGCAAAAAACGGCTCTCGACTATCGCGAGATTGCAGCAGAATCGCTCACGTGTATCACCACGCTGATTGCACAGTGTAAACAGAAGCGTAGCCTACACAATGGAGCAAGAACAGAGATATGCGTTAAATAGCTGGAAATATAAGGATTATTTTGAGTTTGTGTCAGCAAAGGATGACAAGAACATAAATGTTGATCATTGATAAACTCAGACTCACCCAGTTTAGGATTAGGATTATATTAGGATCATATCTGAATGGTCAGGGTAGGTTTTAGGTTTTGTGAAACCACTCCTTGCTAGTTACTGTTAAATAAAGATTATATTTATTTTATTGTTTAAAAACAAGTATTTATGTTGGGTGAGGCAAAGAAAGACTCTTTATTTTGTTGTTTTAAGTTATTGTTTAAAGTTTAATTATGTAATTTAAGTTACTGTTAAAATAAAGTGAGTTTTGGCAAAACCAGTTTTCATTTTTATGTTGCGGGGGGGGGGGGGGGTCGGGTGCCTAGGCAGCTGCCAATAGTAACTAAAAAAGTAACTAGTAATCTAACTTAGTTACTTTTAAAATCAAGTAATCAGTAAAGTAACTAGATTACTTTTTAAAGGAGTAATCAGTAATCAGAATACTTTTTCAAAGTAACTGTGGCAACACTGGTTATGACACTGTCAGGCATTTATCTATTATGGAGAAACATCCCCCTTGGAAAGTGTTGCTTACCTCCACGTCAAAGATGCAACATTCCCGAGGCCATCTCTCAAGGTCGAAGGTTACATTGAGTGATGCCTGGTTGTTCTGTGGAAAACATAAAAAAAATAACATGATGTGTATTTTTGTGGAGTACTAATCAATATTTCAAAAACCCCATCACATTTCATACTGATCAGAGGACCATCAGAACAACAGTATGTTTGGCTGCGAAGGAAATGTAATTGCATCTAGGGTCATATGGTGGGGGGTGAACATCAATAAGAATGTAGATTCTTCCAAAAATGCACATGATAGTAACCTGGAATATTACAAAACACGGTGGTTTAGAAATATAACAAGTAACATTAGTCAGATTAACACACATACTATAAGACCATTAGGGACCTAATTTGCATGAGCGAAAAAGTACCGCAACTGCAAGTGTGACCTTTTTTTAAGACTGTGCACCAAAACCCATAATGCTTTATTCATCCGGGTGTAGGTACAGAACGCTAAGGTGCAAAAGGGCTCGCTTTGGCAAAAGCCTGATCCCCGCAGCCATTGTTGCCTTAAATAATAGACCGCGCAGAGTGTGTGTACTTGTGTATCTGTCATGTGTAGTACTGTCTGTTGTTGTCTGTGTTATACAGTGTTGTATGTGTATACTGTACAGTGGTGTGAAAATGAATTTCCCCCTGGGGACAATAAATCGAATCTAATCTAATCCTTGCTGGGAAGTGTATATGGGGCGACCCCTTGAGGGGTGAAGTGGTGTGTAAAGTGCAGAATGTGCATTGTGTTAGCGTAATACCGTGATGTTCTAGGTCAAATATTTCCAGGGGAAACAACACTTCACCGGGGTGTCTTTGATGTGGTGCGTACAACACAGAGACAACTGAACTACGGAAGAAGCGTGTTTGTACTACGTCACAATAAATGAGAGCAGTGAGAGAGATAAAAAAAACACCCACCTACACACACACAACCACACCCACACACACACACACACACACAAAAACATACCTTTTTAATTTCCTTCGATTGTCTGAGGGAGCACTGAAGTGAGACTCTGTAGGTCTCTGAGCGCTCGTCGCTAGCGAACCCTACAGCCAGAACGGCCGGCCCACGAGGCCCCGGGGTACGCTTCAGAGTCACGTTAGGCTCCCACAAACTTCCTGTTTCACAACAGTTTCACAGGACAAGGCATCACAATACAGTATGAACAATGGAATAAAGCCTTTGTTGTTGTTTTTTTGTGTGTAAAATGATCTTTAGCTGAACTGCATGGTTATCAAGGACAGGTGCTTGCTTTAATCATCAGGGCCCCATATCTATTGTACGGTTTTATGTCATGAGGACTACGGATGCAAAGTAGCTCACAGCTAAATCCGGCATATTTACTGTCACCATACATTGTATAAGTGACTGTTCATTAATGTGCACTGTCCTGACTGAATACAGATCTATCTATCTATCTATCTATCTATATTCTTGTGTCAGAATAGCAGTGATCTAGGGTCAGTTCCCACAGTTCGTACAACCACGTACGCTTACTCATTATGATCGAAAAAGGCTATCCCTGGTGAATACGGCCCCCTGGTCTCTGAGACTCACCACTCTCCAGGCACATCTTGGTTCCCTGCATCTTGGGGTGTTTACAACCTGACAGCAACAAAACCAGAGAAAAATGAGGGTTTACACACGACAGGATCAACCCGAACCATACAGTTGGCTGGCTCTGATTCGTTCCTTTCACATTGTCCTTTTCAGCAGCTGTGGTAAGCAGGCCAGGTCAAAACTGACTGTTTTGACCATATTTCACCATGTCATGTGAACAGATTGTTTTGGCTAAACGTGGTTTTGAATGCAACACTGTTGCCAATAACCAAATGTATTAAAAAAGACTGTATCGACACTGCAGCATGAACAACGTGGTAATATGTGTGTTTAGTGAATTTTACCTGGGACAGTAACTTCTTTATTGATGTTGTAGCCAGTGTGGTCCATGTTTGGTTTGGGGAGGTTGGAGACTGATACATGATACGAGTGATCAGGTTGGACCACCACTCGATCCATGGAGAAAGACCACTGAAACCAGACACTCGATGTAAGTATTGTTATGAATAGAGATACTTCATATTGTCTTATCCTCCATCTTTTTTTCCGGAGATAAATTCCCCTCTATGCCAGTGATGTTGGGTTATTTCTGAAATCCTCAGAAATAATCAAATGTGACAGAGTCTGGTTAAAAAGTCCTCATGTAGGGCATGGTAATCTTTCAGTTTTTTCCAGATTATGAAAGTACAGATTGTACATTTTCAAATGATGTATCATACATTGAAATAAATGTATGAAAAGAAAATATTTGAAGAAGATTTGAATATTATATATATATAAGTCATATTAATTATTATTTGAATTTTGGTACACCTCAAACCAAATAGCGGAGAAACACGCTCTGAATCAAAACACGCAAAACAGCTGCTAGTAGACTAGAGCTAAAAAAGAACATTGCTACGAACTTCTAACTGCATGTTTAGCACATCAAAACATGCTGATAGAACATGAACATGCTAAAAACACATAACTACACATAATTAGATGGTCACAGTCTTCGCTTTTGAACACGTCTTCAAACATAAGTTTGTTTACAAGCCATGTATCACTTACCCAGTAGCCTAGGGCAGACGTGATAGTGAATCCAAATCACAAATTATAAGATTTAAGTGATCCTAAAACTGTTGTTTGTTATATAAAATAGACTCTTCAACACTTCAACTTAAAGAAAAACGGAAAACATAGTTTTTTTTTAAAGAAGCCTTTTGCTCATTTGAGTGACTTGAGAATTGTCAACATTTTCAACCTTTTCACCAGACAGTGTCACAAATCATTGATAATGACGAATAGAAGTTCCATAATCTAGACAACAAAGTCTTCACTCACTGTACATTCTACCACTACCATGCTCAATGTACATGTGTAACTGCTTACTGTACCTTCTCCCCTGCTGGATTCTTCATGGGCATCTTATCAAAGAATTTGTATCGAACACACAGGTTCGAGTTGGTGGACATCATCAGCACAATCAGCTCAATTCCTTTCAGCTCTTGGATACTTCCTGTATCAAATCAGATCAAACTCATTTCATACACAGATGCCGTGCAATGTATGTACCATAATACAAGAGATGGTACCACAGATTATCTCTTTTTACCCGATATTATCTGCCGCTACTTTCCTACGCTACAGGTTTCAATAGCCAAGGACATTGACATTTAGCTTGACGCCTTTATCCAAAGCAACTTTACAACAAGGTCCTTTACAAGGACCTCAGATACGTGCTGAAACTACTGTTTCGTCATGATACCGGTCAATAAAGGAAACATTGCACACTCTTCTCTCTATGCTGTGACTTTACCTGGAATTAAAGCCACAGCCAGAGATGAGAAGAGTGTGCAACGTTCCCGTCATCCTTCGTAACTGTGTCCTATGAGTTAGTGCCTAGTCTCACTAAGTCAGACTCTCTATCTCAACAGTGAGATGAGATTCTGGGTCGTGAGGTTTAGTCAGCACTTTATTTGGCAGAGCGTTCTACAGTGGAAGAAGGAAGGAGAGACCAATCACTAACCATCATCTTTGGCGTTCCACTTTATCACTATCACAGGTACTAGGTCTCCCTGCTCATCTCTTCTGGTGTCCACCTCCACCTCCAGACCCACTGGCCCGCTGGGGGTGTACTGGAATTCCTTCAGCCAGTCTGTATCCAGACAATTATCTATGGGAGAGCATTTAAGGGCATTTCAATTCAAAATGTCAATATTGAACAGAGATGTTTTTGTCAGTGACTGTATCGACATCCAACCACTGTGTGCTATAGAATAATGAGACGATATTTAAACAGTAACAGGCTGTAGTGTGGAACAAGTTCAGATGTCATGGTTAAGGCACTCACTTATGGAGACTTCACATTTCAAACCCTTCAAAAAAAGAGCAAAACAAACCATATTTTAGTCATTTTCCAGTATCAATACACCTGCACAACGCATCATAGCGGAATTGATAAAAGCTGAATCAATAGATAATGTATGTATTACGGTACATGTGGGAATTCGGTACATGTGGGAAAACTAGGGTTAGGGTTAGGTGCTAGGGTGCTACGGTTAGGGTTAGGATTAGGGTTAGGATTAGGGTTAGGGGTAGGATTAGGATTAGGATTAGGGTTAGGGTTAGGGTTAGGATTAGGGTTAGACATGCCAGTCTAACCCTAACCCTAATCCTAACCCTAATCCATATGTTACGGTACATGTGGGAAAACTAGGGTTAGGATTAGGGTTAGGATTAGGGTTAGGGTTAGACATGCCAGTCTAACCCTAACCCTAATCCTAACCCTAGTTTTCCCACATGTACCGTAACATATGTATTGATCTAGGTAAATATGGTGAGAAACAGATAATCCTGCGCAACTGCAATATACTTCCAAAACGTACCTCTTGAGCGCAGTTCAGTGCGGGTCCATTTAAAATACTAAGGCTAGTGTAGCTCGCCTCTGGAGTGATCCAAACAAACGCGAACAACAAAGCTCTCGCAAAAACGAGATTCCTCTTCGTTTGACAATTTGGAGTTACCATGTTCTTCCCCAGCATCAATTTACCCTGCCAAAGTCATTCATATTAATAATTTTAGAAATGATTTAACCGGGCGCATTAATCATACTGTCCTTTCAATTCAACGTTCAAAAAAGAAAGAAAAAGCAATATTCAGAATGTGTCATCATAAGTTTATAAGCCTACCAGGAAATACATTCCACCTGAAGCTGGCACACAGTACACTAGTGACCCAACCAGAGTTAACTTCCTGGTGCACATGTAAATATGCGTCTCTAGGCGACACCGCACCTCCACCTGCCTGGAAATCACCGTTTCCTTTTCTTCATCTTAGGCAATGTGTGGGTGTGCTGTTAGTCCAAAAGGACAATGTCTACTGTCAATTTGAACCCTTTGAATCCATACATATGGATATTTCTGATTCTGAATTGTATGTAGCCTTCTATGTTTTAGGTCCGCGAAAATACTACTCATGGAATTTGATCCAAGAGTAGCCTATAGCTAAGCCTTTTCCGCGCTTGACCAGTAGGTGGCAGTATTCTCACATGGCTGATTTAGAACAGGAGAACGTTTAAGGTCCATCTGAAAATAGAATTATAGAAGTGCGCCTAATTGCTTTTACTACATTGATAAAGGCACGAACAACTAGATTAGTTACGTTTGTATTATTTGTATAGCACTTTTCCTGCAAACGTTGCAGCTCAAAGTGCTTTTTTCAACAACCAAAAAAATCATTAAAATTATCATAAATGTTTACTTGAAATTCTCATTTGTAGTTGATGTTACATTATTTTATGGATATTGATTTACTGTGTTTACTATGTATTAACTTATTTGACATTCAGTGTTGGACAGATACCTTTTGAGTGTGACATTTCATCCCAGACCACACGTGAGAGACAAGTCATGTGCTCCGTTTTGGTTTGGCTAGCAGGAGCTAGCAAGTACAAGTAGTTTAAGTTGCTAGCATTTACAAGAAGTGCATAAGTTTAATTGAAGATTGTTACGATAGTAGATTGAAGATTTATGTTTTGGTTTGAAGACTTTTACTTTCAAGTGGACGTATTCCCTCTTGGGTCGTGTGCAGCCAGTGAGTGGATGGGTGAATGAGAGGTCATTGTAAAGTGCTTTGGAATAAGGTGCTATATAAGTCAGTCCATTTATTTTATCCACCCCTGATCTGTCTGAAGGGGGCCCCTAAATCATAAAACACATCACTGTATGTATGCTCTGTATGCTCCTACTGTAACTGGGACAGACGAGATTCCTTATATGAACATTAAAAACTATTTTGAACAGTCTATAGGGGCCCATGTCTTGGGAGATGGCAAAAGAGCACCGTAAAGGGGCAATCTGGGATTGGGGACATCAGTTTTTGGACTTTTAAATTCATGATACAGTATACAGAGACATTGATTCTTGAAGAATATTAACCTATAAATGCTTCATGAGATTAGTTCAATCTAGACCATGTTTAGCTAGCTTCTGAAATTTGTTTGTAAATATGACTGTTTGTGATGGTCACATTTGTAATAGAATATTTGACATTGTTAAACATTTGCTAATGTAATATATCCTAAGGTTTTCTGTCCACCTGTCATTGTATTAATTTAAGCTTAGAATACATTCAATGTCTCTCACTGTGCTTGTACTTTCAGAATAATGAATAGAAATTCATTAGCCTAGCCATTGATTCTTGAAAAATATAACCTATAAATGCCTCATGATCTTAGTTCAACTGTCTTATCCCATCAGAACCCAAAATAAAAGCTTGTTTTACTCCATTGTTTGCAAACTGAGTAAAGAGTAAACAAACACTGTAGGCTATAGCTTCAAAACATGGTTAAAATTATTATTTTAATCTCATGGATGGTCAGTCCTCTCGTTTATGAATTTGATGAGAGTGGTTACATCTCCAGCCCCATCCTTCTGCTGAATTACCCCAAAAAGTGGCGTGTTGTTGCTTGAAACCCAGATTGCCCCTTTAATTAATGTAGCTACGTATTTCACATTACGAGAATATAAAATATGACCCAAAACATGTAAGAATGAGGTTTATGTCATACTGAACCCCACACATAAGCCTCCTGTAGTCCTGTTACTGCATAATGGTCCGAATCCGATCAAATGGAACACCGCAGTTATGCAGGTAGTAGGGGATTAAAGTGACTTGCACGTGTCTCTTTAAAACACAACCGTCATGTCAAACAGGCACAATCCATCATCAACCGTTGTCCTGCCCCTGTCACCGCGATCTCAAACGCACCTGAATAAAACACTGTCAGCTCACATGCTTAGGAGTGTTATATTATATTCAGGTGTGTTTGCGATCGTAGAGATATTATGAAGGTGCCTCCTGACCTGCTCGCTTTTTTGCTAACCAAAATGGGGACAGAGACAGGAGCCCAGCCCATGTGTGATGTGAAACATCAGGAACAGTCACGGGTGGCCAAGCGGAGACACTGTGCTGCCTCACTGGAGCAGAGAAACACAGGAGGATTATTACACACGTTGGATGGGGGGGGGGGGCGGGTCGGACATCACTTAATGCTCATTTCAAACCGTGAAATTAAGCGTGCTATCTTCATGAGGGCTACCCCCAGCAAGCCCAGGTGTTCACACACCACCGCCAGGGATTAGAGGAGTGGCTGCTGTGGAAGTGTAGCATCTCTCTTGGGCAGGTGAGAAGTGAAGACACCACCTGGGGGCATGTGGGGAGTGAAAGTCTGTCTTGGTGTCTGACTCCCAGTGAGACGTCTGACAAGAATCCTTTATCCACATAGAGGTCCCAAGGGGACGTAGTTATGCTGCTAACATGTGGAACACCTGTTAGTTATAGTTTGTCTTAGTTTTGGCAGTAAACAGGACGGTGCACTGGTCAGGACACAGGAATGAAGGTGACAGAGAGACGTCATTTCTTCTCTGAACTGTATTGTGTTCCAGCAGTGGTCATTGGTACAGTTCACACACTCAGTAGCCTATTATCCTTTTTGGCAGTTAATAGTTAACTTTATAATGATAATGCTGTTTATCGCATTCAGTGTCTAAATCCTTTCGAAATCTATGTCTGCTTGTAATGTTACCAGTCCTACCACTAGGCGTCAGTATGCCATGTATAATGCTGTATGCCTGATCTAGTGGGTTACATTATGTATCACCATATTTCTAATCAAATTTGATTTTTCTAATAGATTCTATTGTCCCCCCGAATTTCCTGGGGGTCATAGATGTTACAGATTAAGTATGTTTCAGTCCAGTGACTGATATGCAGGGGTGAAATTTAGGGGAGGATGACATTAAAAGACAACATTTATGGCCACCCATTGGCATATGAACATAAAAAATAACTGACTGTGACCTAACCTTTAGGGCCTTAGTTTGCGCACATATTGTAAAAATGTGTATCACATTGAAAAAGCTTCCGGAGTCTTATCAGTTCAGTTGGGTTTTAATGTTTTTTAATGTCCAGTTGTATGAGTGTATGTATGAAATGAACAATAAAGAATATGTGATAGTGCCAATGTCTGTGTGCTTTGTTAGTGTTGCTTCTGTGTCATGAAGTCACTCCAAATCAAATACAAACGTTATTTGTATAGCACATTTTTTTTTAAATTGTGACACAATGGAGAAAATTGTGTCATCCATGCACAGCAATACAATCTATCAGGCAGTCAACCATGCCGTAGCCTAATGCTGTGCCTCCTAATGACAGAGCTATGGGGTAGCATGTATAGACTGAAAAGCAACGGTCCTAGAATGGACCCCTGAGGAACTCCATGGGTCACGCTATAGTTTTTGGAGTTATGGTCACCAAGGGCCACAAAAAACAAACAAAAAAAGTCCTGAACCAGTTTAAGACTAGACCAGAGAGGCTGACCCAGTTTTCAAGTCTCCCCATAAGTATGTTATGGTCCACAGTTTCAAAGCTGCGCTCAAGTCTAGAAGGACATGGATAGAGAGTTTTTTGGAGTCAGCATTAATTCTAAGGTCATTTGTCACCTTGACAAATGCAGTGTCTGTGCTATGGTATGGAAGCCTGACTGAAATGGGTCATAGCTACAATTTGAGACTAGGAATTCATGAAGTTGCTTGAACACAACTTTTCCCAGAATTATACCTTAAAAAAGAAAGATAGGATATTAGTATACAATGTCTAGGGTAAGAGGGATCTAGGTCACTTTTCTTCAGTTTTAAGTGCCAGTGGGAAAATGCCTGTAAGTAGGAAGAGATTTACAATGGCTAGTATGTCCTCAGATACAGAGTTGAACATTTCCTTGAAAAATGTGGTGGGAATAGGGTCAAGGGGACAGCCTAGACGGCCTGAGCTAGCCTGTGACACCACTTTGCTTAACATCTTGGTATCAACCAAGGTAAACAAACTCATAGTCATGTTACATGGTGGCGGATGTTCAGTGCAAAACAAATTTGGTCTTGCCAAATATACATTCTGATATTCGTTATCTTATCCCCTTACTCTTTGTAACAGCATGAGTCCAACTTGGAAGTACACATTAAGGACCATAGTCCTGAGTTACAAAGTACAAAGTTCATTTATTGTCATTCTATAACACAGGGATGCACAACGAGATGCAAGATGGGCCCTGGACAGTCTGGACGGATTGATGGCAGCTGCTGGATTGAAAAAATCAGGTGTAGTGCTGAGGCACAAATGTGTACATTTCAAGCCTGCAAACTGCGACACTTTAAATGAATGTGCAATAACACTATGTGCAATATGACAACCCTAGTCGTCTTATCTGTACAGTATAGTATAGTGGATAGTGTACATAGCCTTTATTTATGTAAACCAGCTCCTTTCCCTTCTTTTTTTTTTCTTCTTTCCTAGCACCAGGGGAGCCACCCCTCCCAAATTTCGTTGTTTGGTACCTGTACTATAGCAATGAAATAAAGACCATTCATTCATTCAAGATATAGTCCCATTTGCTACTTTGCTACCCATTTGAGTACGGAGGATGAATTTAGGAGTCTTATGGCCTTAGTCGTCTCTTAGTCATAGTCTTAAAGAAGCTGCTCTGTAGTCTGGTGGTATGACAGCGGATACTTCTGTATCTCTTGCCAGATGGCTGCAGGGTGAACAGCCTGTTGCTGGGGTGGGTATTGTCGATAGCAGTGCACAGTGAGGTCATTTCATTTTTCAATAAATATAGATGGGATGAAAACCTAGAAAATGGAATGTACATTTATTTTGAACATTATTGTGGAACAGTGCTGTGTTTTTTTTAGGTTTGGGACACTGGGTCTCTACAGATTTTTATATTCTAGTCTCTCACTTTTAAAATGAACCTACCATTAAAATGATAGTCTGTTCATTTCTTTGTAAGGGGGTAAACTCACAAAATCAGCAGGGGGTGAAATACTTATTTCCCCCACTGTAGTTATTTCAGTGGCAAAGTCTTTTTCTGTAAAAAATTATTTTAGTTGAAATCGGGTGATATTCTGGGCCAGATCAGACTAGTCGTGACATGACTTGATCTGGCCGTTATCGGGCTAGTGGTCCGAATTCGTCCGGGTCCGTCTGTGCTTGCTGGGGCATGTTTAACTTGCGCTGAAGAGTTTTGAGTCCTACCGGCTATGTTTGTCAATGATGACATCATTTCAGAGTGGTCACGCAGGGAGAGAAACAGTAACCCCATTGTACCGTGGTGCATGGAAAATGATAAAGCATACAATTAGCCTTGACAGGCTAATGCTTTGGCCGAGGGGGCCCTACCCACTACATGTCGCAATCTATGTATGTGATGTCCGATTGGTTTGGGTTTGGGGTCTCAAAGAAACATTTCATAATGAGACAATTAGGCAGAAGTCGATTTTTTCCTCTGTAATTTGAGCGGATTGAAATGATTTTCAGCCCAGTACCTTTTCAGATTTTAGATGTTTGCTCCTTATTTCACTTTTCATCTGCTCAGATCAGACCTAAGCCACAACCTTTGATGCTTTTAAAAGCAGATTTGTATCAAAACATCAAAAGTAGAATTACTGTACCACATGTTTTAAAAGTAATCTGATTATGCCTAATTAATAAGGAGCATTTGATACAAATGTTCTTTTTAGAACAAAGGTTGACTTCATAGATGAGGAAACATGGTGGATATTAAGTCGATATTTAGCTTTTTGTGGTTACTTTTTGGAACGCATTTGTTATTGCATGTTATCTCATGGAAGATTCTATACTAGTACATACCATACACATGCTTAAGCTGAAAAACAAAAACAGCTTGGACATCCCAATGTTTCATGTATTTAGAGTTTTGTACTTTGTGTGGCGTAGCCTAATTACTTCTCATTTAAGATAAATAAGTAGAATTATAAATCATCATTACTTGGCCTATCTTTTCTGGGAGACTCCTTAATGAAGATGAGTTATTGACAGAGCACAGATACTGTCTCTCTCTCTCACACACACACACACACACACATTTTCTTTTGTTTGATGGCTTATTATGAATGATGCCTACTCCCTACGCATCATAAATAGTGTATGTGTGATACTTAAACAAATGGATAAGTTGGAAAGCAAACTGCAATTTGTCTGACAAATAATGAGACATCGTTTCCAAATTGTGCCAGGAGTGCACTTAAGCTGCAAAGCCCATCCACAAACAACAGGAACTGTCTAATCCATCACATAAGACAATCTCACGGACTACTTATACGTCCCACATATACACTCATAAAGAATCATCTTTGTTGTCAAAATCTGCTGAGCTGATGCCAAAGAGGCCACTAGCCTACATATATCACCACCACCACTGAGAGTCCATGTCTTAAGGGGAGGGATCACAAGGGAAACACAACACTTGAGGGTTGGCAAACTGATAATGCACAGTACCTCACCTGATAGGACAGGATGATTGACTAATTGGCTTCGTAATTACACAAGTTGACATGCAGTTCTAAGCCAAAATGGATAATTGACGAAACATCTGATCTGAGCTGTTCTCTGCAATAAGGTTGGCTACCTTTTTCAAGTTTTCTTCTCACAGTGTCAGGCCCTAGGACTTTTGTGTTTTGTTTAGTTTTTTACTTTTGTGGAGTTTTATTGTGACCCCCCCACACACACACGTTTTGTCGACGGGTTAGGGTTAGGGTTCGGGTGCCAGAGTGTTTCGTCGACAGGGGTGGTGATGGGGGGTGGTTGGTGAGCAGAGTTTTTGATTGACGGGTGGTAGCTTGTGCTAAATCAACAACAAAAGTGTGGCCCCTTCTAGTGGATGTGGCCCTAAACAAAGGCATAGACTGTTTAAAAGGTCTATTGAAGGACTGGTTGCTTACAGAACTTGTTTTATGTGGGGTGATTGCTTATCAAAGTTATCTGTAACCTTTTGAAGGACTTCCTGACTTGCCCAATATGTTTCCTGTTAAGCAAGCTGCAGAGGTGTATGGGAACTGATACACACCATACATAGCATACCACCCACAGGCATTATGTACTGTAGGCACAATTGCAGTTGAGTTCCACTTCATAATTGTGTGTTGTGCGACCTGGTTTCAGATTGGAGCCAGCTAGTAATATGAGAAGGCTGTTGTTTCTGTCATTACTGTCTGATTACGCTGGCATTTGGGACCACATTTGTGTGTGTGACTTTGCTGTTTTCATCTGAGAACAAAGAAACTGGACAGGAAAGTGGGATAAATGGCTGCTTGCTGGGAACTATTGTAATTTAAGGCCCACACACACAGAGAGAGAGAGAGAGAGAGAGAGAGAGAGAGAGAGAGAGAGAGAGAGAGAGAGAGAGAGAGGAGTTCATTACAGTATCTGTGCTCTGTCAATAACTCATCTTCATTAAGGAGTCTCCCAGAAAAGGTAGGCCAAGTAATGATGATTTATAATTCTACTCATCTTAAATGAGAAGTAATTACACCACACAAAGTACAAAACTCTAAATAATGTTAATGTTAATGTTAATGTTAATGTTAATGTTAATGTTAATGTTAATGTTAATGTTAATTATAATGCGCCCCCCATCCAACTTTTACATCGGCCCGGGGCGCAGCCCGGGTAAAGGAACAGAAAAAGACAAGGACAAGGACAAGGAACACAGAAAGCAGACAGACACAGACTCACGAACATCTCAAGGGATACAATTTACAACAAATAGGGAGTAGACTTAGGGAACATCATTGACGAAGAGGTGGGTTTTAAATACATGATACATACAATACATGGGAAAGAGAGAGAAAAAGATACATCTTTATTACATCTTTATTAAAGTCTGAGGGCCAGCGCAAAGGGGGAGCAACCTCTAGCTAATAATACATTTACTGGGTTCTGTGAGAAGAATGGTGCTCCACAAGGTCCCTGATGGCTACATTTTTCAAGTTTTCCTTTCACATGCCCTAAGACAAAGTACAAAACTCTAAATACATGATACATACAATACATGGGAAAGAGAGAGAAAGAGAAATGTTCATATATGTAATTGCTGTAACTGTCTCCTATCCCTGTCTGTCTGTCTATCCCTGTCTGTCTGTCTATCCCTGTCTGTCTGTCTGTCTATCACTGTCAGTGAAGCCTGAAAGTCTCACGTATCGATAGCTTTCCTCCTTCCTCTCTGACAGACATTTCACTTGAACAGAAAGCATTTTCTCATTTCCAGTCTTGTTACTATGTGTTTAATGTTTGATTCTTGAGGTGTTTGTTTTTGCTTATCTCTTCCCTTATTAAAGTCTGAGGGCCAGCGCAAAGGTGGTTTAACCTCTAGCTAATAATACATAACTCTCTTTCTCTCCCTGGGGTCTGTGTGAAGAATGGTGCTCCACAAGGTCCCCTGAAAGTAAACGTTGTCTTCTCCAGGGTTAGAGGAGTTTTGGGTTAGAGGAGTTTTGGTTTTGGCAGCGTCAGCCGAAATGGATAGGAGGATCGAGCAAAATATCCTTCCAAGTGAAACCCTTCTCTGCCTTTTTTTTTTCTTCAGTTAACATAACCTGGATATGATTACCGTCTACCCTCCATGACACCTGATATGACCTGATATGGGTTAAGAAAGAAACTGCTCTGGAAAGCTTACCTTACTCACCCGCTGCTCTGTCAGTCTAATAAGGCTGCTTGGCATAGGGGTTGGTTGAAGGCGGGGGATTGGGGTGTGGGGGGTCGGCGGGTCGGGTGGGGGGTCGACTTAATTGTCAGTGTGGTGTGTGGTGGGGAAAGAAGGCGGGTGGTGGTGTGTGAGGTCACCTGCATTTCTGGAGCTCTAGATCACCAAAGCCAGCCAGCCACTTTCCTTTGGAAATGTCTTTTCTGTCTCCTCAGTAATTCCCCTGCTGGGATCAACACTCAGTGTGCAGAGGCATGCTGGGAATGTGGAGGACCTGCCATCTCAGACGGAGACAAGGCGCCTTTTTTTCGCTGCTGTGTTGTTTTTTTCTTCTGAAACCTCCACCGTGCTGGAGCTGAGGTAGGTAGGTAACCTCAACCCACCTGACCAGGTTAATACCTGACCCCCCCCCCGCCCCCCCCCCCGCTGGACTGTTGGGCATCCTGACCTGACTGGGATGCTTGTCAGCAGGGTGATTATGACCCAGTCCCCAGCAGGTCTGAGCTCTTGATTTCTCATTGCTTGGCAACTCTCTCTCCTCAGGCTCTCTCTCTCTTTCTCATGACATTAAACCTCCGATACATTCCTGGCATGCCTGCCTTAGCGAGAGGGGTTGTCCGTGCCATAATGTAGGGCAATGAATGCGGCGGACAGCAAACAGAGCGTGTCTCAGAGTCTACTTACATCCTTATCACTGGCAGAGAAAATGCCTGTCGTCCCTCACTGGATGGCGATGAGGAATGCTGGCTTTGCGCCGCTCGCCGCTGGGTTTGAATGGCGGAGGTTATCTTTGCCATCAGAAGAGCTGGTTCTCTCGCCGTTAGGGAGCTAGATCAGGGCAGGGGGGTGGGGGGGCAGCTGGGAGAGGGGTCGGGTGGGGGGGGCAGACATCCAGGTGGTTCTCTATAGAGAAATGGTAGGATGATGATGAGTAATTTTTTTAATGTTGTTTGATGTTGTTTACCTGCCTGGGTTCTCTCAGGTGGAGACGACATGCAGGCTTGTCACTGTTGAATGCTGTTGTGCTTTTTCCCTCCAAGTTTCCACGAGACCATAGTCCCAACAAAGCTGGATCATTGGAGGTCTATGCGGTGTAGTGGATAGACTGCCTACCATAGATGAGACCACATGGTGCTTATCAGTGATCTATATATCAGTGACCATGCAAGCATCACCACTACTGTGATGGATGGTTAGCAACAACTTTGCATTGATCTCCATTCAGCAGGTATTTTGACTGCTCCATGAAAAATCTTTGGGGACTCCGGCTCTGAATGAGGCATACGGTGAAACTCAAAGCCCGATCTTTAAAACGTCACACGGCAGGAATGGCAGGTCGTCCAGCCTCTTCAAAGGGCGGTGACATTTTTATTGCGTCTGGATTTGTGTTCTCAGTTAGGACGTGAGACATGCACACGTCTCAGGGGCGATCAAGGCACGCTAAGTGCCGGCATTTCCTTGGAATTTGAGCGTTTATGTTTGAAGGTTCAAATGGAATCCTACTCCATCATCATCGCAAAGACCTCAAACAGATTAACGGGGTCATCTGTGTAGAGGGAGGTCAGGTTCAAAATTACTTCATTGTGCTCTGAGCACAATACTTCTAGAGTCATCAGCCCCTGTGGGGTAATTAACACAGCACCACCAGCTCATTTGGCATGTGTGTGTGTGTGTGTGTGTGTGTGTGTATATATATATGAGGTGAAGGTGTCATATGTTCAAACAACGTTTCTGTCACGTCTCCATATGGTTGGTCTCAAAGTTTAATGCTCGCGCCCTCCCCTCCCCCAGAGACCTCTGGAGGGAATGTATTTTATAGTTCTACCTTCATAAAAGTGAGGTAAAGAGTACAAACACACATGAACCCCCCTTTGCGTTTCTTATACGTCCTAGATACTGCACAGAACATGCAGCTCTTCCTTTTCCCTCCATAATAGCCCTTGGGATATTTCTATGTAGGCTGAAATGTCATCTCTTGGTGATGCATGCTAAGACAGGAGTTAATTAGGTCATACTTAAGATATTGACAGTAGTGGACCTAATAAGAAACGGAGGAGGACATAGTTGTGGTAAGACAAAAGAGTCTTTTGTTATTCACTTAGAACCTGTCAATCAGTCAGATTCAGAACCTGTCAAACAGTCAGATTTAGAACCTGTCAATCAGTCAGATTCAGAACCTGTCGATCAGTCAGATTTAGAACCTGTCAATCAGTCAGATTTAGAACCTGTCAATCAGTCAGATTCAGAACCTGTCAATCAGTCAGATTTAGAACCTGTCAATCAGTCAGATTTAGAACCTGTCAATCAGTCAGATTTAGAGGGATTTATAATGGATGGAACGGATTAGACACCGACCGTAAAGCATCCAGACGATAACTTCTCTGTCATAACACAGGCTCTCGCCCTCCGCCAGCTGTAATCAAGGCCACATGTGGGCCGTTCACCCGCTAGCTAGCTAGCGACATCAAACAGATTCCAGTCCTCTGTAGCAGCCGTGCCCCTCTGACCTTCTTATAGATCCAGTCATACTTCGCTAGGGTCCACCGCATTGGACAGTCCCTTCCATAGCTTCCATGCGCTCTGATGAGAGACTTAAAGGGACACTTTTTTACCACTTTTTATCACCATATTCATGGTCTCAGGCACCATACTGTACCAACGTAGACATTGTCTTTGTAGATATTGGTGGAATGCTGGACGAATATGATGTTAGGGTTAGGGTTAGGTAAAAAAGTGTCAAAAAGGCTTACTTTGGTATAGCTGTTTTGAGTTTTATAGCTGTTTTATTTCTTCTATCTGGTCTACATTGATGTCATCACCCAGAACAAAAATGAAAATGCATATCTGTGAAATCCATAGTTCAGTGCCTAATAAATGTCTCTTTTTTAAAGTGGCCTTTTATTGTGACCAGCCTAAGGCAAACCTGTGCAATAATCATGCTGTCTAGTCAGCATCTGGATATGCCACACCTGTCAGGTGGATGGATTATCTCGGCAAAGGAGAAGTGCTCGCTAACACAGATTTAAACAAATCTGTGAACAAAAGGCCTTTTGTGTACATAGAAAATGATTTGATTTCAACTCGTGAAAATTGGAACAAAAACTAAAGTGTTGGGTTTATATTTTTATTCAATGTATTTTAAGGTCTGTTCCTCTTACTCTTACTTTATCCTCAGTTTCAGCTCACTGACTCTTGTCTCTACACCTGTTCAACTACCGGTCTTATTGTACTTCTCCTCAGAAAAAGAAACATCTAGAAACAACAATGTAAACAACACACGGTCACGACACATTTGTGAGAGTGATATCATGGCTATTCTTCTCTCTGTTTGTCGACATCAACGTTTGACTGTTGTCAGGCACAGCTAGAGCTCTCTAACCACGCGCCTTGGTTTCACAACCGGAGTTTTCCTTTGCTTTCCAGCGACACCTCTCTCTCTCTCTCTGCTCGGCTTCTCAATGTCCCCCGCTTAGCTTTGCCTGTGTTTCAACGCCTCCACGCTGGGGGAACAGCTATACAAAGGAGGTGTGATGATAAACAACACCTTTCATACCCGGATTTACAAAAGGATTATCAGACCGGTACAGCTGGTTTCCCAGACACAGATTCACCCTAATCTTTTAGACTGAAATGAAATGCGTCATCAATGGAGACTTCCTATGGCTGCCCAGTGTTTATCTTATCCCATCGCTAGGATTTACAGAATGCAAACTGTGATATGTTGACTTCCTCTCGAATCGTGTTCTTTCAGCTAATGATGAATGTATTTGCCACAGAGGGCCAGATACATATTTCATATACAGATACATATTTCTATGTACCATACATTGGACTCTTGAGAAAAAAAATATGGAAAATAACAAATAAATTGTGGTTGAAGCTTTCCCAACATGGCTGAGAAAAAAAGTTATTCAAGCATAAAAAAAACATGACTTGATGTATTACAATAACTATTCACTGTTTTTTTCGGGGGGGGGGGGTTCTCCAAAAAACACACCAATCCAATAAACACATTCACTGGAATGGGAAATATTTTGAGCTGTAGGGAATGTTCTCTCCCCGTTAAAACAGGTGTTTGTTTTGTTGACGATATCGTTATCTGTACGGTGGAGGACGTTGAAAGGACCCCTATGCTCTAGACCCAGATGGGAGGCCTGTTTTCTGCTGCATCTTCTGCCACATCAGAGGGCCTGCTGCACCCCCCTCCCTCCCCCCCTCCATTGGTGGAAAGATTATCCCATCATCCCCTTTGGCTTCTTTTTCTTAATCACTGTGTCCCACAAGCCCGCATGGGGGGCTGTTTTCCTTTTTTCTTTTCCTACTCTCTTCTTTTTCTGTCTCTATTTCTTTTGTCTCTCTATTCTCAATATTTTATCTCTCTCTCTCTGTGTTACTTTGTGATTCTCGAGGTGTTTGTTTTTGCTTATCTCGTCCCTTATTAAAGTCTGGGGCCAGACCAAAAGTGGAGCAACCTCTAGCTAATGGTACATTTCTCTCTCTCTCTCCATCTCTCCCTCTCTCTCTCTCTCCCTCTCTCTCTCTCTCTCTCTCTCTCTCTCTCTCTCTCTCTCTCTCTCTCTCTCTCTCTCTCTCTCTCTCTCTCTCTCTCTCTCTCTCTCTCTCTCTCTCTCTCTCTCTCTCTCTCTCTCTCTCTCTCTCTCTCTCTCTCTCTCTCTCTCCTCTCTGTCTAGGAGCTATGTGATAAGACACCAGAGCAGCATTGGGTTTCAGTAAGTGAGGCCTGTGGTTGTTCAGAATGTTCTTGGCGAGGCAGTTTGATTGCAGGGACCTAAACTACTGTCAACTGATTTTATCAACGCCTTTCATGTAATCGCTGAAATTCACTGGCTTGAGTAATTGTTAGGGAGAATATGTTAAGTAGGTGGAGAAGCATGGTGCCTGTCACACATTTCTAATCATTTAAACGCCTCTGTGTCGCTGAATACGTGAGTGTGTTTTTGTCATTTGAAAGAAGGCCATTCTCTATGGCAGACAGCAATTTATATTTGATGCGCGCATGCACACACACACGCACACACACACACACACACACACACACACACACACACACACACACACACACACAGACACACACACACAATAAAGTCACAGCACACACTACACCTCACTTGATGTAAGAGTACTTTATTAGAGTTTTTTTTTTTTACCACATGCTGTAAATGGAAGTGATCGAAAAACTGCTGTCATTGTATGACACCTTTCCATGGTCACACGGTAGTGTGGAAAGAATTTCTCCAAAAATAGCAAGGTAGCAACAACCTGCCTCTCCCCTTAAGCTGTACCCAGTCATAAACAACAAACCACTGTGGAATGCATAGAGCAATTAATAGAAATCGGGTTCTATCAATGACATCACATTGCTGATAATGAGCACACATGAATGAAGGTAGAAGTAGTATTGGTTACAGCTTAATGCATTATTACATTATGAATACCGTGGGGATCTCACTGGTGCTGCTAAGTTACAACTGCATTCATGATGACTCAGGAGGTCACAATACACAGGCCTGAAACCAGGATCTCACAATCATGCTACGACAAACATAGACTGTATGAAACATATGATGATAGATTAAACATGTGAATCCAGGAACATCATGGAGCAAGAGAAAAACCTCCCACATGCCATGTTCTTGTGTTTTGGTTTCGATGACTCACATCACATTTATTTGTGTCAAGATTGAAGAAGAAGAAGTACCGTCTCACCAGGGCTAAGAATATCCTCTTAAACATCTCTGGAGCCAATGAAAACACTGGTTGAAATAATGTCTCATCACGCCATGTCTTATCGAACCCTTAGCATATGATAAGCGAGTATAAGCAGAAAGCAGTTCCATTCAAAAAGCAATTCCATCCATTATTCACTCATATTGGTACTGTATATATTGTGTGTCTTGAGTATTGTTGTGTTGTCGTCTTGTTGTATGTACTGTAGCTTGTTAAGCATGGAGAATACCAAGTCATCTTCCTAGTGCACTGCACATGGCGAATAAAGTTGAATTGAATTGAATTCAGTCAAAGCTGTGCTCAAGTGTACGACAAACTTGGGAGGACTAAAGAGCAAACATCAATTTAATATTCCCATAACTGATTGACTGACCATATTTCTTGTTTACTGGTATTTACATAACTCGTTACGAATAGGTTATTAATGTAACTAGATTATTCATCTGAATACATCACATTTCAACCTGTCACACCACAAGAGGGTTTGGTTGAATGATGGGGGTTGATGGAGGTTGAGTGGCCCACGGTTTCTCAGTTCATTTTAAAAGTGAAGGCCCGCTACGAAAAGTTATCGGGGACCACCCTGAGGTATGTATACCTCATCGCATCACATAGTGTCGCCACATAACAATAACAACAACCAACACCAACAGCAATAATAGCAATTAGCAATAACGTGGAAGCAGCTCAACCAGATGTTAGCTCCCAGTCTATCTTGTTGTGGTGGGCCCAATAGTGTTCCATTCCATGCTTTAATCGATAACAGTCTCTGCACCAATGGGGCGTTAAGGCCGGTGGTGACAGCGCCGCCCATGGCTCACACAGATTTCCTCCGTTTTCCGAAGACGTTGTTGATGAGCTTGGCCATGGACTTGGAGCCGCTGGGCCGCCGTCGGCGCTCCTTGGCCTTGCTGGTGCCCTGGCCGCTGGTGTTGTGCACCATCTTGGAGAACATGAGCACCACCTCCTGGTAGTGCTCGGCGGCGGACAGCTCGTAGAACTGGCACCGGGACTCTGCCGCCAGACGCTGGCCCTCCTCGCGACGCACCTCCCGCACGTGGCACAGGTCCTGCTTGTTACCCACCAGGAACACCAGCGAGTCTGCCTCCCTGGGGGGGGGGGGGGGGGGGGGGGAACAGGTCAACGGTCAGTGTGCTAAGTGGGATGCTCAAGGGGACCTGACTCTGACGTCAACAACCCGTTGAGGGTTACATTTCAAAGGGTTAGGGTTAAGGTGAGAGAAAGGGTTACGGTGAGGGAAGGGTTAGGGTGAGAGAAAGGGTTAGGGTTAGGGAAGGGTTAAGGTGAGGGAGGGGTTAAGGTTAGGCAAGGGTTAAGGTAAGAGAAGGATTAAGGTGAGGGAAAGGGTTAAAGTTAGGGTTAGGGTTAAGGTGAGGGAAGGGTTAAGGTTAGGGAAGGGTTAAGGTGAGGGAAGGGTTAAGGTAAGGGAAAGGGTTATGGAGGGATTAGGGTTAAAGTTAGGGAAGGGTTAAGGTGAGGGAAAGGGTTATGGTTAAGGTTAGGGTTAAGGTGAGGTAAGGGTTAAGGTTAGGGTTAAGGTGAGGTAAGGGTTAAGGTGAGGGAAAGGGTTATGGAGGGATTAGGGTTTGAGTTAGGGAAGGGTTAAGGTTAGGGTTAAGGTTAAGGAAGGGTAGAGAAAGGGTGAAGGTTAGGGTTAAGGTGAGGGTTAGGGTGAGAGAAGGGTTAAGGTGAGGGAAAGGGTTAAGGTTAAGGTTAAGGAAGGGTTAGGGTGAGGGAAGGGTTAAGGCTAGGGTTAGGGTTAGGGTTATAGCATCTGCAGGAGTACTGACATCATAAACAAAAGACAAGAACGTCCACAGTGGAGAGAGTGGAGAGAGTCAGAGTGCAAATTCATCACTGTATTTCATCTTTGAGTGATGATGTTGTCGACAAAAAACGTTGTTTTCGCTAGATTGGTTAGAATCTACTTCTGCTCAGTATTGCAAGAAGATGCAGACTGATAAAAAACCCTGACGACCGGTGGCTTTTGAGTCAGTAAACAACAGAAGCATGCAGCAGCCGGAGCAGCAGCAGCAGGATGGGTTGTTTTGATGCAGCCAGTTGATGAGTCAATACTGCACTGACACACTGCTGTGGCTGAAGGTCACACGCTTGGGACCGAGAGAAGAATAGATTTCAGCGCCTCTGAATTAAAAAGCAATCAATCCTTCGTCTAAACAAGGGCTTAGAAAGCCTAGCCCGGGGAAAGAAACATGGGAGGCTCATGGAGGTAGACGTCATCGTAAGCTCATTGTGGAGCGGAACATATCTGTGGGATGATGGGCAGGCGTCACATCGCAACCCTTGGGCGTTGTGAGTGTCGGAGCTATTTCATTAGTTTGATTATTTCGTTATTATTATTTGGTATTTTGGGTATTTGTTTATTCTATTTTGTAACCACTAGGGGCACTAGGCACCAGGCCAAGCACTTGGGATAAAGGGAGCAGGTGTGCATGTGTCAGGTGAAGCACCACGAGTGGAAATGGTTTTTTACCAGAGTACGAGAGAGGCAGCCATTGAACATGAGTGTTTGCTTGGAACTGGATAATAAATCAACTTAAATGTGGATCTCTGGCCTGGACATTGAACTTCTTCAGTGCCTGAGAACAGCCTAACTGAAATGGTGCATCAGTGGTTTTTTTGTAAGTTTAATTTAGTTTGAAACTGTTTTTGTTGACAAATAGCCACTACAGTGAGCTTTCCTTCTTTACTCTCCTCTCAATGTCCTATCTATCTATTATTTAACAGCAATTAACACAAGGCAAATGACAGGAAGGTGGATGGGCTGTAGTCATCCTCCACCACCCGTCCAACCTACACAGAATTCTTTGTCACTCTTCCCTTAGAGTTTGTTCCTTGTTGACTCGACCCGGTTAAATAAAGTTTGAGTTGAATCAAAAGAGCCTGCTGTGTTTCATTGCAGAAAGCTGTCCCCTTCCTGTCCTTGTCTTCCCTCAGTCCCTCCCCTTCACAGATCTGACAGGACTGGAAAAGCTATAAGCATGATAGAGATAAACATGAAGACGCTATAGCTTACAAGCCTCATCAGATCTGGGAGGGGGGGGGGGCCGGTGAACCAGGGCAGATTGGAGGTGGGGACAACCTTCTGGAATGGAACACAATGGATGGACCAAGCCTTCTGATCGGCTGCGCCGCGCCGCGGGCAGTACAGAGCCTGGACTCCTGGAAAGCCTTTGACTGTTGAACCTGTGTTCATTCATCTGGTTCCCCGCTGCAGCGGCCAAGGACAAGGCCAAGCTGCAGCGGGTGATACGCTCGGCGGAGAGGGTGATTGGCTGCCCTTTGCCCCCCCTTGAGGCCCTGTTTAAAAGTAGGGCTTTGGGGAGGGCCAGGAAGATCATGGCTGACCCCGCACACCCAGGACACGGTCTCTTCGCCCCGCTCCCCTCAGGCAGGAGGGTGCGGTCCCTAAATACTGTGAAGGCCCGATATACAAACAGCTTTTTCCCCACAGCCATCCGGCTCCTAAATGCCGCTGCCCCCCCCCCCCCCCCTGACCTGACCCCCTATCTATCTACCCTCCCTCCACCCCCACTGGACTGTCTGGATATGAACACTTGAACACTTGATCTCTGCACTTTATATTTATATTAATTATGACTCTTGCACTTTGATGTTGGTTTGCACTGTCTTGTCCTGTCTTGCACCTGTCCTGCTGTAAACCGTGCTCCATGGTACCAAACCAAATTCCTAACATGTTTACATGTCATGGCAATAAAAGTCTTCTGATTCTGATTCTGATTCTGATTCTGATTCTTGTGATTTATTTAGTTTTTTTACTATGTTTTTAACTTATTATGTTTTTAGGTTGTTTTGTTTTTAACTTATTATGTTTTTACGGTTGTTGTTTTTTCTCTCTGTAGCACTCTGTAGCACTCTGAGATTCTTTTGAATGAAAAGTGCAATACAAATAAAATGCATTATTATTATTATTATGGAAGGTCTGAATGAGTTTGGGCAGCACCAGCAGCGGCAGGAGCACAAACCTTTTGGCCACCCCAAGGTGCTGCTCCCGGATCAGCTGCACGATGGCTTTGGCTCTGATGAAGGAGGACCGGTCACTGATGTCATACACCACCACGAACCCATCCGCCCAGTGGATCTGGTCATTCAGAGTGGACTTCCCCTCACAGGCCTGCAGGTAAACAAACAACAACAAAACACCATTCAGATTTAGATTCAGATTCAGAAAGCTTTATTGTCCCAGTCTTAAATCGGCTTTATAAAAACACCACTCCCCAACAGGAAACCTATTTTTATAATCCACATTTTTCTACTTGAACACCTTTAACTACAGCTGTAAATGCCCCCAATCCACATCAAAGCAGTGTAAGTCTTTTTTGGCATGGTCTAGGTGGTTATGTGGGGAAATGGTTCTGTGTAATTCAAATAAATGACAGGGTGGAACAGTGATGCATGAACTGCATTGCAGGACGCCAGTCTGAGGGCTCAGGTTCAGATTATATAAGGGAGAGAGGGAGGGAGGTTGGGGAGGGAGGGAGGGATCTGTGGCTGGGCACTGTAAGTGAGATAAATTGCTCTGACTGCCTGCTCCACCCCTATTAATGCTTGCGGGTTTTCAGACGCCGATAAATATGTGGAACAGGGGAAAAAGGGAATTCAATGATGGGTTTTTATTACTGACATAATGTGGTGAATGACCACAAGGTCAATGTGGTGATTAATAGTGGTAAACATGCTGTATCATCAACGTTCCCCATGCCACTATCTGAGCTCACCTGAGAGCAGGGGTCGTAGAGCTCAAGGTTCAGCTGCCTCCCATCAACGGACAGACACTTTCTGTATATGCATTCTGCGAGAGAGAGAGAGAGAGAGAGAGAGAGAGAGAGAGAGAGAGAGAGAGAGAGAGAGAGAGGGAGGGAGAGGGAGAGAGAGAGGGAGAGAAAGAGGGAGAGAGAGGGAGAGAGAGGGAGAGAGAGAGAGGGACAGAGAGAAGCAGAGAGTGAGAACCGATGAGAACAGTAAAATGATCCTCACATTTCCATAAACAGTGACTGCCACAGGCTGGTGTCTGGGTCAAAACATGATGAAATCATGATGGCTGTCATTGTATTGTTGTGCATGGATCTATTTCACTGTTTACTTGAAACATAGAAATAAAAACATAAGAATACGTTTTGAATATAAAAAAATAAGAAATATGTGTCACAATCTACACCCATTGAAAGAGGGAAAACCTTATTTTCCATAGAAATATGAACAGTATTATAAAGAGTGCACTGTACTGCCTAAACTTTCTTTTAGAAAGGACTGTTGGACGAACAATATGTGCAGTAAATCTGATTCAGCCAGACTAAACTATTGATTTCTGTCATTACGTAAAATCTGCTCGTGGCAACTACACACTGTATCACAAACTGAAAGGATTCCCTAATTAACCTTAGCTCATTTAATAACACAACCGCGCACTGTAAAAGCTCATACGCATGACGCGTAAACGCAATTAAGCTACATCAAAGAGGTGCCAGTCAGTCTCCGACCTCTTGAAATATAACAGCGTTTCAGTAATATACAAATATACCCTAACCCTAATCACATTGAATGATACATTGAATGATTCTCAGGTTAAAAACGTATAGAGTACCCAAAACAAATAATACAGATATATTACCTGACAATGACGCGTATTCGCCAATAAATCGCCTCGTTAGGAATCGTACGATGAGAGCTGCGGGAGAAGGACATAAACATGTCGTTACAACGCCACACTGTTCATTTTCCTTTCTTTGGTTTGTTCAAAAGCACTAGTTGAACACTTTTTTTCTTACCTGATTTTCCTACTCCCTCGCCCCCGAGCACTGCAAGTTTAATGTCATTCATAGTTGCGATGTTGTTGGTTGTAGTTGGTTGTAGAAGTTTACTTTCCAAAATAAACCAAAAACTGATTTCCTAAAAAGATCTCATCCTTTGAAGTCGGCAGCCTATCACATTGTAACACCAGAGGTATTCTTTATAGGTTTCTAGGACTCATCACATGTCACTGTTCGCATCACTCCTCGTAGTACTAACCCTTGGACCCCAGTGTTGTGAACTCAACTGAAGTAGCGGAGCTGGAGGAGGGAGGAGGGAGGAGGAGATGGAGGAGGGAGGAGGGGGAGATGGAGGAGGGGGAGCTGGAGGAGGGAGGAGGGGGAGATGGAGGAGGGAGGAGGGGGAGATGGAGTGGGAGGAGGGGGAGATGGAGATGGAGGAGGGAGGAGGGGGAGATGGAGGAGGGAGGAGGGGGAGATGGAGGAGGGAGGAGGGGGAGATGGAGGAGGGAGGAGGGGGAGATGGAGTGGGAGGAGGGGGAGATGGAGTGGGAGGAGGGGGAGATGGAGATGGAGGAGGGAGGAGGGGGAGATGGAGGAGGGGGTGATGGAGGAGGGAGGAGGGGGAGATGGAGTGGGAGGAGGAGGGGGAGCTGGCTCATGCCGTCACTGTGACGAGCAGACCATTGAAGTGAGATGGACCGCAGACATCAGAGGGCTTTTATAAACGAGAGAGCTATTTCCATGGAGAGGTGTTCATCCTCCCTGGTAATGACGACAAGAACAAATAGCCGGAAGTGGCAATTAAGGGCGCAAGGGTTAACCTCAAATTTGGCTCTATCTCTGTTATGGCACTGTCTCAAAATAACAATGACTGACATAGGCCCTATCTGCATATGTCATCATGTATGGTACATATTCATTTGCAACAATTTGCGTGTCAATCGGACTTGTGGTTCATGAGAAGAAGATTTTAAGTGTTATTTTTAATTACATATTATTAATTATTTGTATTCATTTAAAAATGTCTGTAAATGCTGAATATTGAGTGGCATGTGCAGTCATGTTTTTTCATCCGATCTTTTTACATTTTTATTTTATTTTATTTATTTAACCTTTATTTAACCAGGAGGTCCCTTGTGATTAAAATCTCTTTTTCGAGGGAGACCTGGCCAAGATAGCACAACTGTACAAGGTTCCAAAGTTGGAGAATAAAACATAATAAAAACAGACAATGGATAGCAGAAGGCGGCAATGGCTCAGGAGGAAGAGCGGGCGTTGTTTGCTTGGCAATAAAACAATTCTATTTAAACATATTAAGCGTAGGGAACTGTGATACACAGAGTCTAGGCAGTGAAGTGTAGAGGCGGCAGCATGCATGTCCCCATAGTAGCCTGAACAAGTGTTTTCCTAGCTGCTAAATTCAGGCAGGCTTTATTTCAATAATAAAAACCCAGCCTAACCTTTAGTTTCTTTACTAGGGTCAATATGCACTCTAAAAGAGAGCCTGTCATCCACCCAAATACCCAAGTACTTATAGGATGACACTCTTTCAATTGACACTCTTTCAACTCTTTCACCCTCCTATATGTGTGAATGTTAACATTATCTAAGATCTGGGAGCGAGCTCTGGAAAAGATCATAAATTTGGTTTTCTTAGCATTGAGAATCAACTTTAGACCATATAACCAGGCCTGCCGCTGTTTAAAGGCAGTCTGGAGCTCATCAACAGCCTGGCTCAGGGAATTAGGCAACTGAGTAGACTTATCTTATCTACTACTACTACTACTTTACTGATGGTGTGCCATTTTCAGTGAAGCTGTTAGGCAGGGGATGTCAGTGCCTTTCTACTGTACTTGGTGATCATGTTGGAATTTGGTACACATCTATGCGACATGACATCTATGTCATAGTACTGTCTTGACACTCATCAAGTTCCACATTAATTTGCATATGTATGGACGAAATAGCCTCATTTGCATATGGGAACTTTTTGTTCTCAAACTGGTTACGGACCGGTCCATACTACAAGACTTTGGTCTTGAGGAGGCGGATCTGCCAGTGTTGGTTTGATGTCTCTAGGATACATGGTTCAAAAGTTACAGCCTCTCAAAATTGAAAGATTCAACATGTTGCTATAGCGCCCCCTTCTGGAATTCTGGCGCCAGAATCGTTGTAAGGGTGTGGACGTGCTTGCCAAAGAGCTAAAAAAAGTTACTGATATGTCATGGCCATTTTTCATTTTCGTTTTGAAAACGAAACAGGGCTGAATAATAAGTTACAATAACAGTTACAATAGGGCTATGCTTGCGCCCCCTAACTATCAGTACCACTACCACTTTACTGATGGTGACCCACTTTCTTAGTGGCCTTGCGGTTAGTGTCCGCCCTGAGATTGGGAGGTTGTGAGTTCGATCTCCGGCCGAGTCATACCAAAGACTATAAAAATGGTACCCGATGCCTCCCTGCTTGGCACTCAGCATTAAGGGTTGGATTGGGGGTGTAAGACCCTGCGACATACCAGCGTCATGTCCAGGGGGTGTACTTGTACATCAAGCCGCCTCACGCTACCGTAACAGGAGATAGGCTCCTGCCCCCTAAGGGCCATTAGAACCATCGGTTCTCAACCACTTACTATGGGGAGCTACAGGGGATGTCAGTTCCTCTCTACTGTACTCTGTGATTGACACACATCTACACCAGGGGTGGCTGGTGGAGGTAGTAGAAATCAGAGGACAGGGTTGGATTTCTGGATTTCTACCTCCACCAGCCTTCACTGGTCTACACGGCCTGTTCTAATAAAGCACCAGTCCCCAGTTCTATTAAGAAGTGTGGAAGGAGCCTTACTGGTTGTTTTGATTGGACAAAATGGGTTGCCTGTCAGCGCAGGTGACTGCAGGTGACTGCAGGTGTGGTTGGAAGCAGAAGTAATGCATGGAACGGAATGAGAAATGGTATCAAACACACACATTGTAACGCATGAAATGTAATAAGGAATGGTATCAAAACCATTTGAGACCATTCCTCATTTGACTGTCCCAAGATGGCCGCGCGCTTAGTCGCTGCAGCTGGGGGGGCAACCACACTGGTGTTTCATTGTGTTTTTAAGAACATTTGTATGGTCACTTTTTTTTTAGTACTTATAGGGAACAGTTGTGTATATAGTACCTACAGCAGGCTCGACTTATTAGAAGTCGGCACGCAAAACGACAAGATAGTTACGGCGGATTTCCTGGAGCAATACAGAATTGACAAGGACATCGCCAGGCTACCGGGAGAGCCCTGGTTCACAGTTCCCTCCCTGAGGCGGAAACGCCGGCGGCGAGACCGTAGGAAACGGCGAGGCCGCCGGGGAGGCCTGCTAGCAAGGCTGAGGAGAAGCCCAAACAAACCAATTAAGCCAAGCATTTTCCTCTCTAACGTCAGATCCCTGACGAACAAGATGGATGAACTGAGACTACAGGTGGCCAAAAACAACATCGTAGGGGATAGCTGTGTGATTATTCTGACCGAAACCTGGCTAAATGACAACATTGTGGATGCTAATGTTAGCTTGGAGGGGCGTACGTTGCACCGCGCTGACCGAACGCTGCTTAGTGAGAAGACCCGCGGAGGCGGCCTCATTATATCTACGAAGGACAGCTGGTGCTTAAACACGAAAACTGTAAGTAGCCACTGCTCCCCAGACCTGGAATACTTGACTGTTAAATGCCGACCCACATACCTCCCTAGGGAGTTTAACGCGGTGCTAATTACATGTGTGTATATAGCGCCTAGCGCAGACAGCAGAGTAGCATTGGCGCGACTATATGAAGTCATCAGTAGCCAACAAAGCACTGATCCACAGGCTATTCACATCATAGCGGGGGACTTTAATCATGTCGACCTGAAGGCAGTACTACCCAAGTTCTATCAGCATGTGAAATGTGCAACGAGAGGAGAAAAAACACTGGATAAGGTATACACCAACATCAAACTTGCTTACAAGGCTAGTCCGCTAGCTCATCTAGGCATGTCTGACCATGTGTCAATCCTCCTGATTCCTGCATACACTACAATGGGGAAAAGTGCTCCCATCACCACTAAGACTGTCAGAACCTGGCCAGAAGGGTCCGCTCCACTGCAGATCTGCCTAAATGACACCCTATGGCAGGAATATGAGCATGAGGACCTGGAACAGTACACGTCGTCGGTTCTGAACCACATAGTGAACTGCACCAACTCAGTCACCGTGGACAAACGGGTCCGGGTCTACCCCAACACGAAGCCATGGATGACTGGGAAGGTCCAAAAACTGATCAACGAGAGGGACAACGCCTTCTTCGCAGGGAAGAGCACACCGCTGTACAGCTCCACCAGGGCCAAACTAAAGCGCGGCATCAAAGCGGCCAAGGCAGAGCACAGAGAGAAGATTGAGGAATGCCTCCTGAGCAACGACTCCAGGCGGATGTGGCAGGGGGTTCAGCAGATGACAAACTTCAGAGCCAACAGGCTCACAGCCGCAGAGGACGACCCCCTGCTGGCGGGAAAGCTGAACACCTTCTACGCCCGGTTCGACGAGGGGCGAACGGAGGTAACCGCAACACAAACACCACTCTCTCCAGCTCTCAGCAGCCTCACCCTCACAGAGCATGAGGTGAGACGCGTACTGAAGGCGGTGGACCCCAGGAAAGCCTCGGGGCCGGATGGCGTCCTGGGACGGGTGCTGAGAGACTGCGCCGACCAGCTGGCCGGGGTTTTCACCAACATCTTTAACCAGTCCCTGTCCCAGGCCACCGTCCCACCCTGCCTGAAAACCTCAACTATCATCCCAGTCCCGAAGAAAAGCACGGTGAGCTGCCTAAACGACTACCGCCCGGTGGCACTCACACCAATCATCATGAAGTGCTTCGAGAAACTAGTCCGGGCCCACATACTCACACGCCTCCCGCCCAACCTGGATCCATACCAGTTCGCCTACAGAGCCCACAGGTCCACAGAGGACGCCATAGCGACGACTCTCCACGCCACTCTATCCCACCTGGAGAGGGGAAACAGCTACGCGAGACTGCTCTTCGTGGACTTCAGCTCAACACCATCCTTCCAGACAGGCTAGTGACCAAACTACTAGACCTGGGTCTATCACACTCTATATGTGCGTGGATCAAGGACTTCCTGACCGACCGCCCCCAGAGGGTGCGGGTGGGCCCCCACACCTCCACAGCCCTCAGCCTCAGCACTGGGTCCCCCCAGGGCTGCGTGCTAAGCCCCATCCTCTACAACCTCTACACCCACGACTTCACCCCCGTCCACCCCAGCAACTACATCGTAAAGTTTGCAGACGACACCACCGTGGTGGGATGTATCTCGGGGGGGGACGAGGCGGCGTACAGGGATGAGGTAGAGCAACTGAGCAAGCTGTGCAAGGTTAACAACCTGCTGCTAAACAAGTCAAAGACCCAGGAATTCATCGTAGACTTCAGGAGGAAAAAGTCCGAGATCCAGCCCCTGCTCATCGACGGAGAGAGCGTGGAGAGAGTCTCAACCCTCCGATTCCTGGGACATCACATGCGGGATGACCTGGCCTGGAAGGACAACACAAAAGGCACCATCAAGAGGGCACAACAGCGGCTATACACCCTGAGATGCCTCAGGAAAGAACACAACAAGCAGGAGATACTGGTGGCCTTCTACCGCGGCGCAGTGGAGAGCATCCTCACCTACGGCATCTGCAACTGGTTCTACAGCTGCACAACAGCGGAGAGAAACGCGCTACAGAGAGTCGTGAGAACAGCACAGAAGATCACCGGCGCCCCCTCCCCTCTCTGGAGGAGCTGTACAACACACGCTGTCTCAGGAAGGCCTCCAAGATCTCCAGGGACCCGACCCACCCTGGGCACGTACACTTTATCAGGCTGCCCTCGAAAAGGAGGTACAGGACAAACAGACTGAAGAACTGCTTCTACCACAGGGCCGTCAAGGCCCTGAACACAGCAAAGGCCTAAGTTCTGGGCCCAGGACAGTCCGGACGGATTGTATGGCAGCTAGTGCTGAGGCACAAACATGTACATTTCAAGCCTGCAAACTGTGACACTTTTGTGCAATATGACAACCCTAGTTGACTATCTGTGCAGTATAGTACAGTGGATTGTGTACATAGCCTTTATTGATGTAAACCAGCTCCTTACCTTCTTGTGATTTTATTCTTTTTCTAAATGTGTTTTTTTCCCCTTTCCTAACACCAGGGGAGCCACCCCTCCTAAATTTCGTTGTTTGGTACCTGTACTGTAGCAATGACAAATAAATTCCATTCATTCCATCCATTTCAATGAGTCCGTCCTCCGATTTCTACCCCCAGCAGCCTCCCCTGGTAATGAACCCGATGGTGCAGTTCGGATTAGAATCCCCTCTCTCCGTGTGTGTGCAACTGATCAATGAGAAGTGTGGCAGTGGACAGAAAGCGACGCAGAGAATTTACAAATACAAAAGAATAGGAGGTGAGAATAATGATTATTGAGCATCACATTATTGTGCATAACATCTTTTTAGCTTTTTTTACCTTTCTTTCTTTCTTTGGTATCCTATTTTGGTACTCTCTCCCTCAACCACTCAGAGACTCACCCTCACTCTCCACTTTTAAATCCCACCTCAAAACCTACCTGTTCTCCCATGCATACAACCTCCCCTACCCCTAACCATCTCCCCTAACCCTGCCACCCCCCTCCCTACCCCTAACCATCTCCCCTAACCCTGCCACCCCCCTCCCCCCCTGGACATTGCTGTGTTAATTGTTCCCTGTTTGTTAACTCTGTGTTCTATGTGCTCATGTTATCTGTTGCTTGTTGTTTCTGTGTTTTCTGTTTTTCCCATATTGTCAGCGTCTTTGAGCCCCGGAAAAGCGCTGTATAAACACAATGAATTATTATTATTATTATTATTTCTTTAAGTGTTTCGGAATTGAAGCCATGTTGAACTACGTTTCCACTGAAAGGAGAAATAAAGAGAAGAGACATTTTCGGTCATGGAAAATGTGCTAATAATTCCATCAAATACCATAACATACATCTCTAAATTCCGTCAAGTCAGTTTATCGCCCGCAGACATCCCACATTTAGAAAAGTCATAAATCCCATTCTTACGTAACTAGCACAGGTTTTCCCCAGCTGTAAACATTGGCTTCACCAGGAACAGTTGAGCTGATCTGATCCAGTTTTAATTGGACCGCCCAGAGGTGGTTTGAAAACATTTGATAGATTTGCTTAGAGGATTTCCCTGTCAAGTCCTGTCACTCTGAGCCTTCACCCTCCGAATGGAAGGATTGACGTAGAACCCCTCTTCTTCCACAATAGGCTGTGAACTGAGTAGCTTTCCCCCCCCCCCTTCTTTCCACTGGCCCTGAGGCCTTAGATGGCATAACGAGTTCTGGCTGAAGCCATCGCAACGTTTCCTGGCAAAACAACGGTTGCACCTTCAGTGGGATTAGCGAGCCACGGTACACTTGATTCCTTGAAACATCTGGAAACTTGATTAATGGGACAATCACCTGGAATGTATTAGCTGCCTGTCGAGCAAGGTCATAATGTTTCAATGCATGTTGGGCCTGCAGGCCGACAGTTCTCATGCAACCTAAGAATAGCATTTTCCTTCCTTATGAATCAGTTTTTTTTTTTTTTTGGTGTGCTTTTTTTAAAATGTCGTTTGTAGAAAATGTGTATACAATTCACAGATAAGACACAGGTCACGACTGTGTTAGTGCGTTTACAGACTTTTTCCATTGCGGTGTATAAGGTGGGGGGGCGTACCCCTGAGATCTGCCAAATATCGTTATCAACAATCATTCCTTTGAGGAGGGCCTCCTCTTGTATGTCTCTTGTTTTTTTGTTTTTTTGGGGGGGGGGTCAAAGCCTGGTAACAGTGAGCTTAGATCAATGGATACTTATGGTGCATCAGAGAAGGAGTACACTTATAGTCACAATGTCCTTGAGTCCACTGAAATAGCCTTTTCCCTAGCTCCTACCCTAAGCCTAGCTAAGCCTAGCTCTAAGCCTAGCTCCAACCCTAACCATAGCTCCAACCCTAACCCTAGCTCCAGCCCTATCCCTAGCCCCAATATGAACCCTAGCTGTGGCCTAAAGACTAGTTCCAGTCCTAAGACTTAACTTTAGTTTACAGTCGCGTAAACAGGGAAGATTATATTGATTGTCCGTTGAAGGGGACACATCAATTAAGTAGAATGACTGCATAGATTGTAAAGTGTTAAGAGGTCAGTCAAATCATCACAGACCAAAATATCTATATGGTTTACAGGGTAACATGTCATGTTGCTTTTCCCATAATTCATGGGAGATATTGACCAATGGTGACATGGACATGGTTGCTCAGGGAGTTGCTAAGGGATATCATTTAAACATTCACATTGACTTCATATTGTGTTTTTGGACATGAGGGCAAAGTCCATGTGAGCTGGCATATAACAGCTACCCTTTTTAAACCTTTCCAACCTTTTATGTTAAGCATATTTGAGTATAAAAACAAAGTCATGTTTATGCAACGAGATATAAATTTGTGTAGCCATATGTGTAGCAATATCTCACATGAACTTTGGGACTCCTGGCTGAAAAAGCAACATGACACGTTACCCTGTGTCTGTGATGATTGATTTCACTGACCTCACAGAACACTTTTTATTTTTTTATTTTACTACTCAATCTTTTCAGTTTGTAAAGCGTCTTTTGAGTGTCTAGAAAAGCGCTATATAAGTCTAATGTATTATTATTATTATTATTATTATTATTATTATTATGCTCCTATCTGACATCATCATAGTGTGCCAGAGTGCGGACGGACAGGTGGTGATACTAATAATGAGCATGCGCATAATTTAAACTGTCTCTTCTCAAGGCCAAACTCAGTGGGATATGGTCATGTCTTTTGTTCTGTCCGTTGATAACTAGCTAGGTTCATGCTAGCAAGCTACTTTGGTTGACTGCAAACGTGGAGACTTCTGCTGATTAAAATGTCTCACGCAACAACTATAATAAACATTGACATATTACAAAACGATCAAGGTGCTGCACAGCCTATCCCAAGTAAGGATGGACTACCCAAAAGTATTGTTTGTGAAAAGATCCCCTGCATGTCTTTATTCATGTGCTGGGTCAGATAGGTTTTTAGATCTCATCAGGTCTGGCCGACCCTCAAAGTGAATATCTGCAGAGAGAAAAATGGCTTTATGAAAGTGGAGAAGGCTCTCACCATCGAGAGCTATTAATCAGCCATGTCATCTATGACAGCTCTGCCCAGGCTGCTGTTCTGACTGATCTAAAAACGTACTTATGCCCTGTACAGCACAAAGAAAGAGAGAGAGAGAGAGAGAGAGAGAGAGAGAGAGAGAGAGAGAGAGAGAGAGAGAGAGAGAGAGAGAGAGAAGGAATGGAGGGAGGGAGGGAGAGAAGCAAGGCAAGTTTATTTCTATAGCACATTTGTTACGACCCCCTAGAATGGTCTAGGGATTAGGGGGGGGGGGGGTAACCGGGGGACAAGAATGAGAGGAGAAATGGCAATGTAAAATAAACAAGATTTATTGTAGAATAAACAAAAACTGGTTTCTGTGAAACTCCTGAAATCAAAACGACTCTATCAAAAACAAAGAGCGAATGAATATACAATATTTAACGGTAATAAGGAATAAATGAAGAAACTTAATAGGCCTAGTGGAAATCTACTCTAATTAATCAAACTACAAATAAGACTAAACACTGAACCTAAGACTAATAAACACAACCTACAAAACTAAGGTACAAAACTACAGCTGCATAATACAAAACCAACACAAGAACAACTATCACGTTGTTCTATGGCCCACTGGCACCGTCACTGTGTCTCTCCCAGGTTTTTATCCTCCCTCCACCCTTAATTGAGGATTGAGCTCAATCAGGCCGTCGCCATGGCCGCAGGCAGGAGGAAGGACAATCACCTGAGAGAAACAACACAAGAAACAACAACAACACAAACACACTACGGCTGCAACCACCACAGCCGTAACAACATTTCATACAACAGGGGCAATTCAAAGTGCTTTACATACAGAGGGGGGAAAAAAGAGGAAAAAAGAGAAATTGAAAATTAGGGGGGGTGGGGGGGGGGGGTAGAGAGAGAGGGTTAAAGAGATCTGTCTTTTTTTCTTATCAAAGTTGGACGTTGGTGGATGATACTAATGATACTATAGAAGACGAATGGTCAATGCTCCGTTGCCTTTTTGATCTATCTCCCACTGTGGCCCAGATCAGAGGTGGACTGTTGGTGACAGGCTAGCATATCTGATCTATGACTCCATTACACAGCTAATGAAAAAGACGGCGTTGAGCCTCCATGCAACTTCATATCACTTAATGCTGACTGTGAGTTTCTTTTTCCCTTCTGTTTGCAGACAGGCTGACCTATTTCGAGGATTATTTGGCTGTCGGGGAGGGTAGGAGGGTAGGTTACCTAATATGTAACCCACTTCCACAGAAGTACATTCATAGTCATCATTCCTAATTTGACAGGGAGAGATAAGAAGCCGAATGGGAAACAGGGACAGCATATTAACCCTAAAATCTCTCTCCATCCCTAGCCAAGAGGATGAACTAGGATGACATTTTCTGTATATGTCTGTGCCACTTATCTAAATCCATTTGATGCTGCGACCTTGGGGATATGTGCTAAGATGCCAGAAACTGACAGTTTTGTTGCGTAAATGTGGTTACCAAAGTGCTAACGCCTATCTCTGATAAAGGAAACCATAACAGTGTCTTGAAATAGAGGCAGAATAGATTAAACCTTGTTTAAAGATGGGCAACTAACACACAAAGCTCCCCCTTCAATCATCCAATGAATTCCCTCGGGCAGTGTAGCCCATGGCAACCGTCAGGATACTTCCCCATAAATGGTAGTGCTGTTCCTCTTGAGGAGAAATCATATCTCTTACATTGTCCAGTATACCGTTACATTAACAAGTCGGTAAGCCAGCAAAGTGCATCCCATATCTATTTTGGCCAGGGGTTAAAACCATAAATGTTTATGTCAGGATGCCAGCATTGTATAAGATTAACATTCTATGAAAATGATGGATTATAAACAGTATTTTTCTGTTTGTTTGGAAAATGTAATCATTTGCAATTTCTTCTCCTAGTTTATGACACTGTCTGCAGCCATAACTCATCGACGGTTCTGAGTTGAATGCTGATTAATATAAAACCTCTGGAAATAAATATGTGCCGTGTGAAAGGTCAAAAAGAAGAATATGTGTTCTTACTGAAGAGTTTATAGATACAATTGGAAGAACACAAAACCTGACATAATGAACCTATTCCTGGTGACGCCTGTATTCTGGATTCTGTGATACATTTCTCTTCTGATCAGCTAGTCACTGATCACTGTCCTCCCATCTGATTTGAATACATTGAATGAATGAATGAATGAATGAATGAATGATCTTTATTGTCATTGTACAGGTACAACGAAATTGAAATGCAAATCCTAGGTGCTAACAATCAGCACTGTCCTAAGATAATAAAAAAACAAGAATGAGACATAAATAGACATAAATAGGGGGATAAGTAATCGGTAGGAATCTGAGAATGTATATATTATGTAAACGTATATACTTACACTATATGGCTTATTCACAGGGGGGTATATAGACAGGGGGGTGTTAGCATATGTAACTATGTACTTTTATAAACATATGAACTAGTAAACTTATATACAGTGTATGTAAACCTAAACACAAGAATGTAAACATTCTATCCAAACATGAATTCTCACGTTATAACTCCTCCCTTCAAATGACCAGTCTTGGATTAATCTGTAAATGACCAACAACCCTCAAATAAATGACAATGGTTGAATTTTTTTTATCTTGAACTTTGATTCTTTAACTGTCGCCTCAACAAATCTCTGTGTGTGTGTGGCATCCTCCATCCCTCTCCTGTCTTTGCTCGTCTCAATAGTATCAGGGTTGGTCTTAAAAAGCCTTAAAGTCTAAAATCCAGCAATCCGATTTACAAGACCTAAAAAGGTCTTACATTTCAGTTAGTCGGTCTAAAAATGAGGTGCTAGGTCTTAAAAATGAGATTAGCTTATCCTGCAAGGAAATCAGTCCGACCACATCTATTTACGCAGAAATTAATCAAGCTGGAAGCCAAAAAATGACAATTTGCTTCCTTTTTTGTCTGTATGGCAGTGAAATCCCGAATTTCATCACCTCGAGGATGACAAAAAGCTATCATATGGTGCCGCGAATAAGTCTAAAATTATATTCAAAGAGGTCTATAAAAAAGGTCTAAAAAGGTCTTACATTTTACTTGTATGAACCCTGTTGTATGGATGACTCATCGCCACGGGCAGCAGTACCACGTGACCGCCCCTCACTGCACTGTTGAGTTGGTCGTTGTTCTAGAGCCGACCAACCAAACAGGCCATAGAATGTGAGTGAGAGGTGGGGGGGAACCAAACAACATCATGTACGGCAGTTAGAACAATATCGGGGCTGCTTTCATGAACGCCCCCACCTCTCACTCACATTTTACACACAGCCCCCCCTCCCAAATTTCGTTGTTTGGTACCTGTACTATATCAATGACAATAAAGACCATTCATTCATTCATTCATTCATTCATTCATGAACCCTAACCCTAACCCTAACCCTAACCCCTCCTCTTTAGCCGAGTCGCAGTTGAAAACAGTGATATCCATTACAGGAAATGTAATAAACAGTGACATCCATTACAGGAAATTTAATAAACAGTGACATCCATTACAGGAAATGTAATAAACAGTGACATCCATTACAGGAAATGTAATAAACAGTGATATCCATTACAGGAAATGGAATAAACAGTGATATCCATTACAGGAAATGGAATAAACAGTGATATCCATTACAGGAAATGGAATAAACAGTGATATCCATTACAGGAAATGGAATAAACAGTGATATCCATTACAGGAAATGGAATAAACAGTGACATCCATTATATCTCCTACCCTAAGCCTAGCTCCAACCCTAACCTTAGCTCCAACCCAAAGCATAACTCCAACCCTAACCTTAGCTCCAATATGAACCCTAGCTCTGGCCCTAGGAATAGTTCCAGTCCTAAAACTTAACTAGAGTTCACAGTCGGGTAAACAGGGAAGATTATATTGATCGTCTGTTGAAGGGAAGACATCAATTACTAGCCAGTGTGCTTGGGCCAGTCTGGACTGCCAGATGTGCTGGGGTTGCCATTTTCAGACACTTACATTGGCTCCTTCTTTGTGGCAGGCAAACTGAATCAAGCACAGCAAAAGTATCTGAGATGAATTCAATAGGTCTGGCTCAGAGCAAGGCTCTATATAAAGCTCTGACATAAGGGTATAGTTAAGGGTCATTCATAAGAGTCATTCAGGGTATAGTTAACCAAGACAGATCTTCTCTGGCACCGTCTGTGAGTGTTTAGGCTAAGACTGCCTTCTGAGGAGATAAAGCATGAGCCTACATGACAAGTTGAACCACCACTTAAGGAGTTATTACGGTCTAGTTGGCTTGAGTATTCCGGCCAGTATAACAACCACTTAACCCAGTCACAGGATTGGACGACATCATACCATTCGGCAGGAATGTACTGTATCTGTTATGGATGGGATTTGAGGCTTTCTAAAATAATTGTAAACTCTTCCTATAGCGCTGTCTTGATAAGAGTAAGAGGAGTTATTACTGACAATGTGACCTGACCTGGAACAACTGCTGGTCAGGTCACATGGTAAGGAAAAACCTCTGGTGCCTAGTCATGATGGCGACACCCACCATGGGAATGTGGTAGTGTAGATGTGTGATATGTTATATAACATTTCAGGACCCTCATGACTTTTCCTAGATATGTGCATTCTACCACCCAGTATCCTTACATTTTCAATATCACTTCAGGATAAGCTAATATAGAGCTATTTTGCAGTTTAGGGATTATTGTGCTGAATATTTCCCCATCTCTATGGATACACCATGCTTTATTTGTATCTTTATTCAAGCCTGTGCTAAGTGATAACGCTGCAGATATTTGTGCATGAACGTCATACTTTATTTTGGATTTGAGATCAGTCGATGTCGTCAGGCGAGTGTGTGCAGTAACCCAGAGAGACACATTCATTTTCTTTCTAATTCCACCAGTGTGCGACCTGCTTGCTAACAAACCCATATTGCGTAAGACTAATTAACACTAGAACAGCGAATTTCTGGACCCTCCTTTCATGACTTTTCCTTACATTTTATTTTTTTCCTCCTTTACATTTTCAGGATAAGCTAATATAAAGCTATTTTGCCGTTTTTCTGTGTAGGAAGCAGGCTAATTTACAAGCGGACAACTAGTGGTCGTTGTGTGTAAATAGCAGCTTGAGCATTGTAAAGAAATCAGCTTGCCTTGACCCCCGAGGCGGCTCTTTTAGTAGGTAAAAAAGGCACGTCTGTTCTAGTGTTAACACACACATGTTGCATAAGACTAATTAAGTACTGATTGTGATGTGTATCACTGACACTGCTCGACACAGTAAGACAATGCAGCCTTTATGATGATGTACGTTCTGTATAGACAGTACTCATGACCTGCTTTGTGGTTCACCATAATAATAGCTTCATGGTCATGAGACGTGTTTTCCCGTGATGTTTTCATTCTGTTAATGACTCTTTCACAATACAATGTTAGTTTTGCCGCACACACACACACACACACACACACACACACACACACACACACACACACACATACACACACATACACACCCAACACTCCCCTTCATCAATGATGTAGATGGTCCAAAGAACCTGTTGACCTGTAGCGGGGTGCGGGGGTGCAGTTATGAGTTTAGTGTTGCATGTGTGATGCCCAGGCTGTCTGTGTTTATAATTGGCCAGATTAATTGGCCAGATTACCAAAGAGATAAAATAAAGAATCTAATTCTTCCTTCTTCCTGCATTTTGACTGCCAAATGGCCTCTAGTCTGAGCACAGATGACTTTTTCTTGCAATGACTGATGGATAGATGATTCACTTGAGAATGTAGGGCGGCCATCCTGTATGTGTGTGTGAAACAGTGTTTGATCTCCTCCTGGAGGACAGCCTCCTAGCTGGCCTTAGTGCTGGCTGGCATCACCACAGCCCTCTCCTCAAAGGCCACCACACGCCAGGAGGCGGGCCACCGTTTACAGTCACAGGCCACATGAGGGACAGGCATGCTGGGATCGCATAGACATGAAAGACAGCGTCCCAGAACTGAAAGAGCAGTATGCAGTTCAGTACTCGACTACACACAGCAAAATACATTCCCTTGTGGGGGAGAACCCTTTTGGGGTTCCATGTACTGTAGAACTTTCCACAGACGGTTCTCAATGGAACCTATAAGGGTTCTTCTGATGTTTATTGTTTTTTTTTCTAATAGTGGAGGACACATTGCCAGCTGTCATTGACCAAATACTTTGTGAATGCGCAATACCAACAAGATAGCTTTCAAATCATTCGATATTCGTCTAATTTGAAAATCTTGTAGGAACAGGCAGCGACACATTTGAAACAAATTGTGGGGTAGACTTGGGTTTGATCAATCTTGGACTGGACCTTTCAATGGTACTGCCGTATGTGCCAGCCCATTTCTCCCTATCCAGATGCACCACTCATGTGTCATTATCGTTTATCAAGCAAGGAGCCGGAGGCCTAATGATGTCCTTAGCTCAACTCCCTTATTCAACCACCTGACTTGACACATGACCCAGGGACAACGGTGCTGTCCTTAGGACAAACCTAACTAACTCAAGTTTTCAAGTTTAACACTAGAACAGCCGTGCCTTTTTACCTACTAAAAGAGCCGCCTCGGGGGTCAAACCCCCTCTTTACAATGCTAAGCTGCTATTTACACACAACGACTGCTTGTAAATTAGCCTGCTTCCTACACAGAATATTAGCTTATCTTGATGTGATTTTGAAAATGTAAGGATACTGGGTGGTAGAACGCACATATCTAGGAAAAGTCATGAAAGGAAGGTCCTGAAATTTGATTGAATGCAAAGATATAACTTTTTTTACTCACAGGGGTCAAATGACCCCTCATGGCAAAAATGTTTTACAATAGTACAAGACATAAGTGACAAATAAGACAGGATACAATTATCAGTACAAATTATCAGTACAAATAGTAAAAATAAATAAAATAGTACAGTAGGATGTAGCTATTGTATGTCAATATATGTCAGTATATGTATTGCACTCGGTGGCACTAAAGTGACTGAAGGTTTAGGTAGTCTGTATACATGGGGTGTGCTTGGGGATGATAGTCAATTGTCTACAGTTTATAAGTATGTTTCTAAGCCTGATATAAGCCTTATGAGTGTGTGTATAAGCCTGATCGAGTGTGGACCCATAACCACGCCTGTAGTGACTAGATAGAGCCAAAAATAAAAAGTCACTGAGAGACGCGAGCAGGGTCTGGGTTGGTAATTGCGCCAAAACAATTCACTGAGATGAAAAGTATGTTTTAGAGCATTTATTGAATAGCACAATCAAACTGGGTGACGTACAAAAAGAATCCATACACGATCAAAATAAGAAAATAACAAACAATGCGTAAAGAATATGCGGTCAACAAAAATACATCGACCTTGTCTCCCCTCTCTCTCTACTCCCGCCATACAGGTGAACAGGTGCTTAAATTAACCTCAGACTATCACCGCCCATAATCATGTGACTTCCGGAAAGTCTGAAATACTGTGATCAAAACAATAACAACAACAGCAACCATCTCCCCTAACCCCGCCACCCTCCATCCCCCCTGGACATGCATACAACCTCCCTAACCCCTAACCATCTCCCCTATGTAGATGTCCCCTAAACATCCACCCCCCTCCCCGTTCGTTAACTCTGTGTTCTATGTGCTCATGTTATCTGTTGCTTGTTGTTTTTGTGTTTCCCGTTTTCCCCATATCGTCAGCGTCTTTGAGCCTCGGAAAAGCGCTATATAATTTATTATTATTATTATTATTAATAAACCAACAATCAAAATAAACTCACAATAAACCCATTAGCCTTTTATACTAAATACCCTATAAATCATATTCAATGGCTCCTACAACACCACTAATGGAAGCTGATGTTGGGGAATGAAGAAGACAAATGGGGACCACAGATGGGGGTCAACCCTGATCTGTGAAGCCCAGTTATGAAAACAAAACCCCTCTTCTGTCGGTACGATTAAAAATTATTTAAAAAAAAGATGAAGAGTAGGAGTGTGGGTCCTCACCCTGTGCAAACTTGCTGATTATGCAGCTGGATATGAGCTCTCCCAGGCGATATGAGGGCCCAAAATAACTTGGGGGTAGTATAATCCACCTGGATACATATTGACCAGAGTGACGTAAGCCTCTGATGTGGGGTAGGAACAGAAGGGGAACCAGGGCTTACTGGAATGGAGCCTGAGCACCAACAGCTACTGTAGGGCTACAGAACACAAAGGACTGGACTGTGTCGTACTCTCTTAGTTTAGTTTACCTTCACACTCTTCCAACACATTAGGATCTGAATTGAATTGAATATCGAATCGAATTGAATTGAATATAACTTTATTGTCCACCAAGGTGGAAAATTGTCTTCGGCTCACCAAACAGAACAATCAACACAAGAAGCCAGAAGGCAACCAGCACGACATAAAACACCAACAGGCATAGACAGGGCTGCACATTAGAAACACATCAAAACAGTTCATGTCTGTGGCTTCCGTCTTGTTGGTCACTTTGCAGAATTAAGGATGCTTATAGCACTTGGAATGAAGGACTTCTTGATTATTTCTAGTTGCCAAGGGAACTCTATAGCGCCTCCCAGAGCTCAAGAGCTCAAACTGGCTGAATAAAGGATGGGAGCTGTCTGCCAAGATACTGAATGATACTGAATGAATGAATGCTAGAATGATTAGCACAGCTACTATTTGGCCTATTCCTTCTTCATCACTGCGGCTTCGTACCTACGACTGAATCACAGCCGGCTGATATTCAGTATAACAGCACTCCCTCTCGTGTGATATTGCTTAAATATATAGTCAAATGGGCGAATCTATATGTTACAGTACATGTGGGAAAACTAGGGTTAGGGTTAGGTGTTAGGGTTAGGTGCTAGGTGCTGACTTGGTAGCCTACATGCTGGCATGTCTAACCCTAACCCTAACCTTAACCCTAACCCTAACCCTACCCCTAACCTTAACCCTAACCTTAACCGTAGCACCCTAGCGCCTAACCCTAACCCTAGTTTTCCCACATGTACCGTATTCCCACATGTACCGTAACATATATATATATATATATTCCCAGGATGCACAGCTCTGCGTCTGGGGAAAGCTGACGACTTCTTCTCTGTGCCTACACGCTGTGTCGTTCCACCTCTACCAGACCTCCACAGCGGAGCCGTTGGATGATGAATGGTGTATGGTGAATGAAGTGTATTCATTTCAAAGGCGACCTCGGCAGTTATGTGGGGATGTTGACTGTACTTTGACACCCCCCCCCCCCCCCCCCCCTTAAAGGGATCTCTTGTCTCATATCCTTTCATCCTTACAGTAAGTGACTCCAGATACATTGTTCCTTCTACAGGCGAGGTTGGTGGTGGAGGGAGGTAGAAATCAGAGGAACTGGCTCAGTGTAATGCACGGAATGAAATAAGAAATGATGGTATCAAACATGTGTGATTGATAACACTGTTCATGCCATGCCGTGCATCCCAATGAGCCCCGTTAGGAGAGGTGGGTGTGGTGCCAGACTGATCAAAGCAGGGCATTTATTGTTACATTAGCGGAATGTTCATTCACTAAACCTTCCACTGAGTCGGAGGATACATTGTAAAAGTGCTCTCAACACAAGTCACCTAGAATTATTTTAGAGATTAGAGATTCTGACATTAAAATGCAAGAGATTCTGAAGATAAACCCTCACAAACCCCATCGTTTATTGTACAGTTCACAAATGGTAGCCTACAGCAGCAGACATGTTGAGAGATGCATGTAAGCACACATGCATGCACAGCAGACACGTCGTTAGCCTTGGCCATTGGGGGCTTGAGACCCAAATGTTGTCTGAATAGCCCTGGATGTTAATAATAACATAGTATTTTTATTTGACACCTGATTCATATTTCACATTATAAAAAACGCACCACCACCTCTATGTGGATGCAGAAGTCGCATTACCCAGTCATGGCTTTTCACTGTCCTGCGTCCACGCTGGTGGAACCAGCTCCCCACTGCTGTCAGGACTGCAGAGTCACTCCCAATCTTCCGCCGTAGACTGGAGACCCATCTCTTCAGGCTACATCTTAACTGTCCCTCCTGAGACCTCTCCATCCCCTCTACCCCCCAGTACAGTTTCTCTACTATAAAAAAAATCTTTCTTCTTACATTTACATTTGCATTTAGGGCATTTATCAGACGCCTTTGTCCAAAGTGACTTGTAATAAAATAAATAGCGGCAATAATAAACTTTAATCAAAGGAAATAGTACACAGTCAGGGTAAAACAACAGTAACATATTGTAATTAAAAAGTGTGTTATAAACACAACTGACAGGAGGAAGGGGAGGCTGCAGGAGGGACAGCTAAGGTGTAAACCTGAGGAGACGGAGGTCTTCAGTCTACCATGGGAGACAGGGAGTGACTCTGCAGTCCTGACAGCGGTGGGGACTTCGTTCCACAGGACTGCTTTCACTCAAACCATCGTGAGAAAAATGGACAGACATCCACTCAGTTGATAAGAGTACTCTCTTCTGGTTACTAGAAGTACTGCACGTATTGCTTTCGCAAGGTGTATTCTACATTATATGAAAAGTACATGAGTACACACTGGTATTGGGATCCAAATAGTTTGGACTTTTTATTTCATCCTTCTCTCAACATCAGTAATTATATTTTGGAACTCTTTAAAAACTGTTAATTCAAACTGACCCTTTCTGTGCATCATTCCATACAACATGCTCATGATACATCCAATAAGAATAATTTCATTTGAATGAAACTAGTATATATAACATATATATATTTATTTCATCTCTCAACATGTAACAACAGAAGTAAAAAGCGCAACAGTTTAAAAACATCTTCATCCTACATCAAACACTAACACTACAATCACCCTGACAGCACAGGCAGGGTCCCTTCCCTTTCCCTTCTCTCTAGCGCCTCCCAGAGGAATGGGCCCCACACTGCTTGTTGCAGCTCTGCTCTCCTCCCTGGCCTGTGGGTTTGAGCAGCAGGGTATGTCTGGGGGTGTCCAGGGGGCCGCCGATCTGTCTGTTCAGGGCCACCACTCTCTGTTCCTCCAGCAGATAACGCCCTGGTAGGCGGCACCAGCCTGCCCTCTGCTGCTGAGCCTGGGCTCTGTCTGAGGAACGGGAGCTAGGAGGTCTGGAGGCAGGTCTGGGAGGTGTGAGAGCTGGGAGCAGGCTGCTGATGTCACTCTGGGGCCCGAACACAGTGGTCTGGGATGCAGAGGGCCAGGGCCTGGAGGAAATAAGTCGTTTCTGCCTTATTCTACTCCGGTTCTGGTTCTCCACTGGTTCCTGTGTTAGGTTCTCTTGTCCCAGTTCTGGCTGAGTAGTAGTGTGGGCCTTGAAGGACCGGGCTGACATGGATCTCTTCCCAGGGAGGACCGGGGCGGTGAGTGTGACGCTCCTGGGCCTGTCCCACCCCAGGTGGGGGTAGAGAGGGGGGGTGACTGTGCTGGGTCTGCTCCTGTGGGAGAGTGGACTGGACCTGGGGACTCCTGTGGTCACAGGCTGTCTGAACTCTGTGTTTAAAACCCTAAGAGGACAAAGTTCAAAATTAAGGTATATAAAAAACCTTACATGTCAGATACTTTTTTTTTTATCTGAAATATTTAATTAAGGAATTGTGGTTTTCTGTGAGCACTGCAATAATATGATAAAAATATACACCCTCCTCTATTGTCAACATCAGTATGACATTCGAATCCACCTGAGGACTCTACTGTCAAAAAATATTTTCTTAAGTCTTAATCAACTAAATGTTTCATGTAACACAGGATGTTTTGATGATGTAAAACAGCTACGGACAAACAGAAAGGACAAAAGACCAAGTTACCGCAAACAAAAAAAACATGCTTTGGTGGTGGGGGCCCCCTAGTGGCCGGGACCGGGGCTGCAGCTCATGTAGCCCATTGGGTTAATGAGCGCCTGCTTGTTGGAAATGCTTGAAGCTAACAAGCCATGGTGGCCAAGTGGTAAGGCGTCGGTCTCGTAAACCGAAGATCATGGGATCAAACCCCATCCGTGGCTTTATACATTTCTGCTAAATTAGTTGAGCCTTCAGAATACTCAACAAGAAAATGAGACAGCAGTGCTTGGTAGGAAACTCGCAAATTCTGATAATCTCTGTTTAGAGGAGCACGGTAGAGGCATGGTGGCCAAGTGATGAGGTGTTAATAATAATAATACATACAAGACACTTTACAAACTGAAAAGCTTGAGTAGTAATAATAAAAAGAAATAAAAGAAAGTATAAGGGTCTAATTAATTTTTAGATTAAATAAATCTAAGTGTCTCTGTAGGACAATCTACTCTGTATACTGCAATTACACCTAGATTTCGGGCGGAAAAGCGGCAAACAAGCAACGCCAGCGTCCTCTCTCAACCGGCATTTTTTGAAAAGTAAACAAATATCCATAGTATAATTTTAAATAAAATAATATTAAAAATCATAAACCACTGTGTTGGTCTAGTAAACCAAAGATCATGGATTCAAACCCCATCACCTTCATAAAGCTGTGGTCAATCAACTTACCATTGAGAACACTCTACTACAAATCTCTGACAATAGTTCTGACAATAAGTGGAATTCTCTCATGGGTTCAAAGGTTTGTAAGCAAATCACAGTGTCCTTTAAGAAATATTGCATTTTCACTATAATAGGGGGGATGTAGCTCAGTGGTATGAATGAATGAATGAATGAATGAATGGTCTTTATTGTCATTGATATAGTACAGGTACCAAACAACGAAATTTGGGAGGGGGGGCTCCCCTGGTGCTAGGAAACAAAAAAAAACAAAAAAAAACAAGAAGGGAAAGGAGCTGGTTTACATAAATAAAGGCTATGTACACTATCCACTATACTATACTGTACAAATAAAACACTGTGCTGTACTCTATGCTATGCTATACCTATTCTAACATTTCCTATTCTCTGCAACCTTATGTACCCTAGGGTTGTCATATTGCACATAGTGTTATTGCACATTCATTTAAAGTGTTGCAGTTTGCAGGCTTGAAATGTACACATTTGTGCCTCAGCACTACACCTGATTTTCAATCCAGCAGCTGCCATCAATCCGTCCAGACTGTCCAGGGCCCAGAACCTAGGTCTTTGCTGTGTTCAGGGCCTGGATGGCCCTGGGGTAGAAGCTGAGCTTCAGTCTGTTTGTCCTTGCGAACATGGTCCTGTACCGCCTGTTCGAGGGCAGCCGAGCAAAGTGTTCGTACCCAGGGTGGGATGGGTCTCTGGAGATCTTGGAGGCCTTCCTGAGGCAGCGTGTGTTGTACAGCTCTTCCAGAGAGGGGAGGGGGGCGCCGGTGATCTTCTGGGCCGTTCTCACGACTCTCTGTAGCGCATTTCTCTCTGCGGCTGTGCAGCTGGAGAACCAGTTGCAGATGCAGTAGGTGAGGATGCTCTCCACTGCGCAGCGGTAGAAGGCCACCAGCATCTCCTGTCTGATGTGGTCTTTCCTGAGGACTCTCAGGAAGAAGAGCCGCTGTTGTGCCTTCTTGATGATGGCTGCTGTGTTGTTCTTCCAGGACAGGTCATCCTGTATGTGCACCCCCAGGAATCGGAGGGTTGAGACTCTCTCCACGCTCCCTCCGTCGATGAGCAGGGGCTGGACCTCAGATTTTTTCCTCCTGAAGTCCACGATGATTTCCTGGGTCTTTGACTGGTAGAGCGCATGCATGAGGATGTTGATATATTATTGCTTGCTTTATGAAATATGAGGCTCTGCTAAAACTCTTTTTGCATTGGGAACGTATTTTGATATGCTGTTGGAGTGTCAGCAACAACAGGACAGATGTAGTCGTTTTGCAGGTAGAGAAAAAAACATCTGCTTTATTTTCACGCTCTGCATTCGTACCGACGATACTAACATTCCCTCCCATTCGTCCCACTTATATGACGTCATCACCCTGCTAAGAGGCACAGGTGATGTAGTACCAATAAACATAACAACAGTGTTTCAACAAGCGCTAGAACGCTGTGAATTATGATTAGCTTGTCCCGCTAGCGAGTGGTTACTACAATACACTGAAATGAGTTTAGGAGCTCCTGTGAGAAGCCTTACTGTTGTATGTGTGTGGTCAGGGTGTGGTCTGAGAAGCCTTACTGTTGTATGTATCAGGCACGTGCCGTGAGCTTTTAGATTGGGTAAGCATAAGATATAGAAATACACATAATTACACATACACGCTATCAGTGAACGCAGTTTCAAGGAAATGCAATTTTGATGCCCTAGAACCCGCTAATAAACTGTAGTGTTACTTTGTGATCAGATTACCAAAAACCAAAAAAACTGTTGCCAGTTTCGACTATATCAGGGGTGCTCATTGTTCAATCTTTTTTGAACCAAGATCTTTTCAAGTAGCCAGCCTGCTGAAATCTACAAGTCCAGTTTCAACATCGCAAACGCACACATGCACAACACTGACACACACCGTTTCCATCCTCCATAGTAAACTCACAACACACTTTCTTTTCACACTTTGTCACACAGGCACTTGACATCACATCACACATCACCAGCCTCGCGAATCATATAAATCATATAAACCGCTCATACCAGGCTTGCTGTAGCGACTCTCCCTTTCTGGGTGTGAAGATCGGTGAGCAGGCGGCATTTAGCCAGTAGTTCTGTTTTTCCAGTCCAGTCCAGTCTACGAAATCCATTTAGGTCGCTGACAGTAATGTCCATATTCACAAAATCAAGCAAGTTATCCTTATTGATTATTATTATTTAGATCGTTTGAGCTAGCTGGCATAAGCTATTCTGCCGGGCGAGAGGTGAAATGTTAAGTGAACTTGAAAGTGATAAGAGCCAATCAGTAGCTCTTATCGGAATGAAAGAACTACTGATTGGCTGTAAGCATGCTTACCCTGGCCACATTAAACAGCGGGCTGAGGCATCGGAAAAAAATAAAGAAGACATTTTCACGCATTCGAATGTACGCGAGGGAAAGCAGAGAGAGAAGTGCTTATAATGTAACGCAATGCAAGCAGAGTAGGAAGTGCTTACTCCTACAGGTGTATGGAGGACCAAGTCTGACAAAATTAACAATAAATATAGACACATAAATGAATGTATGAACAAATACACATACAAATACACACAGTATACCGCAATACATTTCTATATGTATTTATTCTTTTCCACATTTATTCTTTCTTTTCCACATTCATTCTTTCTTTTCCACATTGTTTTCCACATTCATTCTTTCTTTTCCACATTGTTTTCCACATTCATTCTTTCTTTTCCACATTCATTCTTTCTTTTCCACATTGTTTTCCACATTCATTCTTTCTTTTCCACATTGTTTTCCACATTGTTTTCCACATTCATTCTTTCTTTTCCACATTCAAGCTTTCATTCTTTCCCCGATTATCAGTAATGTATGCAAATATAGGGGCGTGTCTTGCATGTTGTCCTCGCCCCACGCATTTTCATTGGTTGATGCCCCACGCATTTTTATTGGTTGATACCGCGCGTGACGTGATAAAAGCGACAAAGTTGACATGTTTTCATTGTTAACATACTGTGTTCAAAACGGTGAAGAACACGTTCAAAACCAAATGATTTGGTGCATTTTTGCAGTAATCATATTCCTATCATATATGACAGAAAGCTCACAATAAACTGTTTTTTTGCACAGTGTTTGAGTGACTGTTATTTTGCACTCTATTGACACTCTTCAGTTCCAGAACCTCAGCAAAGTCTGATAATGGATGAGCGGTGGTATTTTCACTATTTGCAGTAATCATATTGACATGTCTAGAAAATATTAGCAGAATATATACAATGAAATGAAATAGACTAGATGCATTGCCTGGGAAGACATTAGATGTGACCATTTCTTAATGTTCTTGCTCTGTACAGAAAGTATGCAGCAACTTCAAAAAGTACATTTGAGGTACACACACTGTCACATTCTGTGCTTCATGTGTTGTGTAGACAGGCATACCCATGCACATACAATTGTAGCCAGTGTTATTTCAGAATTATTTGAGATTTTTCAGACATAATACTGTATTTCGACAGTGACAGTGAAAACAGTGTACATTCCGTCCGTGTTTTGTGATTCAGCATTTGCAGACATTTTTAAGAGATGTATTTCATAGCTATTGGCGAAAACAATCTTAGTTTGGTTCTTTCATTTCTATTCTTGTTCATCACCTGTATTTTCTTTACAGCTTTGATTATACAGTTTTTCTCAATTGCTAAAACACATTTCACAAAACTTCCCTCCATTTTCCCAAAACTCTCAACACAACACACTTTTCTAAAGCTACATAAGCAAAACCACACCTTCTCTCTTCAAAACTCAAACTTTCACACCAAAACAGCTGCTCAAAGCCTGCAAAAATGTAAACACTATATGCATCATTACAGACTACAACAAAACAACTGAAAACACAATGTTCAGTGTGTGAGAATGTTCTTTTTTTCACAACTGCCAAAGCACATTTTTAGAAACCTTACAGTATCTGTTCTCAGAATATATCACTGTAGAGTATTGGGCATTCATAGATGTGTGTGTGTTTCATATGAACAATATGTAAATCTACAGAAAATACAGTATGTATGTTACGGTACATGTGGGAATATGGTACATGTGGGAAAACTAGGGTTAGGGTTAGGTGCTAGGGTGACTTGGTACATGCTGGCATGTCTAACCCTAACCTTAACCCTAACCCTACCCCTAATCCTAACCCTAACCTTAACCCTAGCACCCTAGCACCTAACCCTAACCCTAGTTTTCCCACATGTACTGTATTCCCACATGTACCGTAACATGTACACTACTGTACTGTATCACAACTCAATGCAAACACTACAGAGGATCCATTACACACAACAATACTCACTGAAAACAATGTTCAGGGTGTGATGTTTTTTAAATTTATTTATGGAACTATACCACACACACACACACACACACACACACACACACACACACACACACACACACACACACACACACCACAATCATTTGCAACAAGTGTCTTACATTTTGAGTCGTTATGTTTAATGAATGAAGCCAGGTGTGTTCATTGTGTTCAAATTTTGCTGACTGTGGCAAGCATTTTGCATCACATGAGCTTTAATTTGAGAATTTGAGCAGAGTTTTTTGCAACTTGTGTTTTAGCAAGACAAAATGTGTTTAGACTTATGAGAAAAGGAAGATTGTGTTTTGTGAATTGTGTCTTCATGTGAAATGTGTTTAGGGTTTTGGCAAATGGGAGCTAGTTTTATTAAATGTGTTTAGAGAACTGGTCATTTGGTTTAGAGAATTGGCTTTTGTGTATTAGCAATTGGGAAAAACTGTAATTAGATCAATGTGAAAGTCAATTGAGAATATAAGTTCAAAATAAATGTAATAAGGACGCTTAGTAACTAGCTAGATAAACATTACCACTAACTCTAAACTAGCTTGCTAGCTAAAGTTACCTGAGGTAACTTACCTCTAAATATGGATCTGACTGGGGCTAAGTTAATTTATTTGAGGGGGTAAACACACACTTTTTTTTGCTTTGAACAAATTACTTACCAACAAGGCATCTGCCTATGGTCCTAGCGGTCACCAGCAACTAGACTCACTGAACATGTAACTACAGAGATGTGTGAAACCTGGACATAAACAAAACCTTCCAAAAGGGTTTAGGCAAGGCAAGTTTATTTGTATAGCACATTTCATACGACAAGGGCAATTCAAAGTGCATTATATGCACACATTGTATAAAGACAATAGCCTACAGTAAGAGGAGTAAGTAAGATTTGTATGTATTGTATGTGTTATTATCCATATTCTAAAAGCTTGCTTAGATTAGTTTTAGATTAGTTTTTACTGATTAGATTTCTATTCTGGAAAAGTCTGTATATTTTACAGATTACAATACAAATTATATATAATGTATAACCCTAACCCTAACCCTAAACCCATGGATGGGTACATTTATTGTTTTCAGAATTTTTAAGTTTAAATATACAAATTATACATTATCTACTTAAAATAGGCATTTTCCCAGACTTTTCTAGGGATGTATAGGAATAAACAAATCACATCTAGAATTTGCCCACCCAGATGGTAATGAAATGTTCAGGTAATCTTGGCTGAGTGCTTTACCACGTCACGCGCAGTATCAACCAATGAAAATGCGTAGAGTGCGTCCAAGATACGCCCCTATATTTGCATACACATCTGACAATGACAAAGACAAACTATTCTATGTGAATAGCTAGGTGAAAACAACATTGTCTTTCGCTTTATCAGTAATGTATGCATTAGCAGTAATGTATGCATTATCAGTAATGTATGCATTATCAGTAATGTATGCAGCATGTTGTCCACGCCCCTGCGCATTTTCATTGGTTGATACTGCGCGAGACGTGATGAAGCCCTCAGCCGAGAGCAGACACTCCATTCCACATAGCATGTTTTTAAAATTAAAAAAAGGGTTAGGGCATATGAATCATAGTGGAGGTATGATATATCGCATATATATGGCATATATATATATATTCTTTGGTGGAAAGGCATTTTTTAAAGCCATTTTTAGTCACCACAAGTCTGTTCAAACCCAGGCAGCGAGACCAGCAGGAAAACACAACTAGATCTTCTATAATTCTAACTGGATAGTACTTCGTTTCCAGTCATAGTCAGCTAGATTGCTTACTTAGCTACTTAGTAATTGTTTTCAGAATTTTTAAGTTTAAATATACAAATTATACATTATCTACTTAAAATAGGCATTTCCCCAGACTTTTCTAGGGATGTATAGGAATAAAAAAAATCACATCTAGAATTTGCCCACCCAGATGGTAATGAAATGTTCAGGTACTCTTTTGAAACACACTTCTCCCTTCATCCAGGACACCTTGTGCATATTCTACCCACAAATAGAGTGCTTTATCCCGCATATTTAATAAAGTTACATCATTGACAAAGTTCCAGACTGGGTCTTATCGATGGTTTGCTGTGCTGGGCTGTCACTACCATTTTCACCCACAAGAGTGCAGCGTCTAGCCATTTATGGAGGCCTACATCGACTGAGAGCAGCAGTTCCAATTCACTTTTTACCCCAATATAGAGTGCCATATGCCCCCAATAAAGTTAGAATTCATTGAAAAAACACTTCTCCCTTCAAGCAGGACACCTTGTGCATATTCTACCCACAAATAGAGTGCTTTATCCCGCATATTTAATAAAGTTACATCATTGACAAAGTTCCAGACTGGGTCTTATCGATGGTTTGCTGTGCTGGGCTGTCACTACCATTTTCACCCACAAGAGTGCAGCGTCTAGCCATTTATGGAGGCCTACATCGACTGAGAGCAGCAGTTCCAATTCACTTTTTACCCCAATATAGAGTGCCATATGCCCCCAATAAAGTTAGAATTCATTGAAAAAACACTTCTCCCTTCAAGCAGGACACCGTGTGCATTTTCTACCCACAAATAGAGTGCTTTATCCCGCATATTTAATAAAGTTACATCATTGACAAAGTTCCAGGCTGGGTCTTATCGATGGTTTGCTGTGCTGGGCTGTCACTACCATTTTCACCCACAAGAGTGCAGCGTCTAGCCATTTATGGAGGCCTACATCGACTGAGAGCAGCAGTTCCAATTCACTTTTTAGCCCCATATAGAGTGCCATATGCTCCCAATAAAGTTAGAATTCATTGAAACACACTTCTCCCTTCATCCAGGACACCTTGTGCATATTCTACCCACAAATAGAGTGCTTTATCCCGCATATTTAATAAAGTTACATCAACAACAATGTTCCAGGCTGTGTATTATGGATGCTTTGGGTCATGGTACTGTTGCTCACGGCCATACTAGCCTGAATACGCCCGATCTCGTCCGACCTCGGAAGCTAAGCAGGGTTGGGCCGTGTTAGTACCTGGATCTTGGCTGAGTGCTTTACCACGTCACACGCAGTATCAACCAATGAAAATGCGTAGAGTGCGTCCAAGATACGCCCCTATATTTGCATACACATCTGACAATGACAAAGACAAACTATTCTATGTGAATAGCTAGGTGAAAACAACATTGTCTTTCGCTTTATCAGTAATGTATGCATTATCAGTAATGTATGCATTATCAGTAATGTATGCATTATCAGTAATGTATGCAGCATGTTGTCCACGCCCCTGCGCATTTTCATTGGTTGATACTGCGCGAGACGTGATGAAGCCCTCAGCTCTCGCCTCAGATTTTAAATCCTCAATTTTGGCCGCCATTGGCTACAATCTGTAATTTGGCTCTACAAGTGTTAATATGTCATTTTATGAAGTTTTTATGTTTTCAGGCGAGAAAGTAACCATATATATTCACAAAATGTGTCCAGTTTATCAAAATAACCCGTTTATATATCTGATCTGACGTTTTTTCCCCCACTTCTGTGGGAAACTTCGCTAGCAACACGAGTAGAGCTTTGCATCTGCATCGCACGTTGAAGTACGTCAAGTCCATCCCACCAGGTTGCGCCAGAACGGTGGGTCACGGTCCGCGGTGTGCACGGAGCGTTATTGAGTCAACTGGTATTGTGGTTATCACCAAGTTCTCCCATACAGTGCTGATATTCCATGGTAATTATAGGGAGAAAGACGCTGTGAGAGAACAGGGCTATAGACTCTCTTACCCGTCTGTGGTAATAACAGTGTCGCTGCTTTCATACGTCACGCGTGGTATCAACCAATGAAAATGCGTAGGGGCGTGGACAACATGCAAGATACGCCCCCATATATTTGCATACATTACTGATAAAGTGGAAAAGAAAGAATGAATGTGGAAAAGAAAGAATGAATGTGGAAAAGAAAGAATGAATGTGGAAAAGAAAGAATGAATGTGGAAAAGAAAGAATGAATGTGGAAAAGAAAGAATGAATGTGGAAAACAATGTGGAAAAGAAAGAATGAATGTGGAAAACAATGTGGAAAAGAAAGAATGAATGTGGAAAAAAAAGAATAAATGTGGAAAAGAATAAATACATATAGAAATGTATTGCGGTATACTGTGTGTATTTGTATGTGTATTTGTTCATACATTCATTTATGTGTCTATATAGTTATTGTTAATTTTGTCAGACTTGGTCCTCCATAAGAGAGAAGTGCTTATAATGTAACGCAATGCAAGCAGAGTAGGAAGTGCTTACTCCTACAGGTGGCGCTAAAAATGCAACGTCAAAATGAATGACTCCTGCTGCCCTGGGACCTAAAATACGACTCTTTTAATGAAAACAAACAAACGGTTACATGCACTTTTATTTTAATATTTTCACAGTCCTTTTTTATTTTTTCGTTGGGTAAGCACTGCTTACTCTGCTTATATGGACGGCACGTCCTTGGTATGTGTGTGGTCAGGGTGTGGTCTGAGAAGCCTTACTGTTGTATGTGTGTGGTCAGGGTGTGGTCAGGGCCCAGGAAGCGGGTGCGCAGGTCCAGGGCTCTCTGGAGCAGCCCTTCAGCCTCTCTCCTCTCTGCCTTACTGGAGCCAAGGCAGAGCTGCCGGCCTGCCATAGGAAACATCACACACACACACACGCACACACACATACACACACATACACACACACACACACACACACATACACACACACGTACACACGCACGCACACACAGACACACACGCACGCACGCACACACACACACACACACACACACACACACACGTACACACGCACGCACACACAGACACACACGCACGCACGTGCACACACACACACACACACACACACACACACACACACTTAGAACAAAGTGGCTCACATTTAGAACAAAGTGTGAGAGGAGGTTGCACTACTCTTGGTTGTGATGTAGAGATAATTACCCAGTTTGACTAAGGTGCGTACGAGGCTGCATCCCTTTGGTTGAGCCAGTGGTGAGGTGACGGGGCAGAGCTCCATCTGCTGGTCTTTGACACACATCGCATGTCGATACAGCTCCACTGCCTGGCTCTGTCTCAAGCTGAACACAATCACAACTTCAACACACAGGAACATGTAAAACTGTGAATAATAATAATAATAATAATAATAATAATAATAACTTAATAATAACTTTCATTTGTATAGCGCTTTTCCTGCAAACGTTACAGCTCAAAGTGCTTTAATCGTTATATAATCATAACTTGGCAATATTAAAAAGATGGGGTTTTAGTCTTGACTTGAACATATTTGCTGAGGTTGCATCTCTAATGTAAACTGGCAGTGCATTCCACCATTTGGGGGCATAAAATGAGTGAACTAGTCCTAACAAAGAAGAAGGAAGAGAGGCAGAACAACTAAAGGAAGGAGGAGGACACAGACTCACCCAGTGCCACTGATGGTTTCTGCCCAGATGTCGGCCAGGTGTTCTTCCACCTCCACCACTAGAGGGTGCTCTCTGCCATACCAGCGCTGTCGGATCATCAAGGCAACCTGGAAGTGGTGCTCAGCCTCATTTGGGTCTTGCAGGCTGAATCTGTCACATAAACCCCATCCCGTGAATCTAAGATGAACTAAATTGTCACATAATAATATAAAATAGCTTCGAAACAATGGTCCAGTAATCATATAGTTCACAGCTGAACCTACGACATATACATACTGTACACCTCGTACCGTTGTATCCCCTGGAGAAGTGACACAGTGGCCTCGGCACACAGGTGGATTTTGTGATGTCCCATGTTGATGATGTCACTGAGAATCTGAGAGGCCTCCTCGGCACGGCCATCAGCAAACAACAGCTGGCAGAGTATACACAGCAACTGACCTGCAGAGAGGTGTGTGTGACTTGACGTTATCACTTTGCTCTGTTTCACTGTCCAGCGACAGTATGCGTGTTTCACTGTCCAGCTATCAATTTATAACTTTTATACAATGTGTTTTTCTGGATTTTTTTGTTGATATTCAATCTCTCACTGTTAAAATAAACCTACCATTAACATTATAGACTGTTCTGTATAGAATGTTCATTTCTTTGTAAGTGGGCAAACTTACAAAATCAGCAGGGGATCAAATACTTATTTCCCCCCACTATATATTTTGAGAATGTAAATATCACCACATTGGCAAATAAAAAACCATCGGGATGCTAGGGACCCATCTTGTCCACCACCCACTCTGTAGACGCGTACCCTTTTTTCTTTTTTTCTTTAGTGGGGCAGTCCCACTCATATTTTTTATTTTATTGGACAGATACAGTGAAGACAGACAGGAAAGTATGGAAGAGAGGCATGTCAGCAGGGCATGGGCCGGATTCGAACCCATGCCGTCATGGGCACTGTCGACCGTGGTGTTGACCACTGGACCACCCCAGGCCACACGCGTACCCTTTCTAAGTGTGAGCCCCTCAGGTTCCTGGGGGCAGGTGGTGGTCAGAGTCTCTGCGGCCTCCAGAGCTGAGCTGCAGTACGTCTCTGCCTCTCTGAGATGAGCCATGTCCACATAGAGTTCAGCCAGACAGTGTTGCACGGTCAGCAGTAACACCATACTGTCTGTGTCCTGGTTGTCTACCTGACATAGGAAACAATGGGAGGGTAATTTCAGTGCAAGCAGTTCATAGTCAAAAGAAAGCCCTTACACAGATTTATCATTATTCATATACCAAATCTATGGTATTATCATACATTGTATGTGTACAAGACAAACTAGAATATTAAGTTCCAGAAGAAACTTTGTGGGCTTGTAAATAAATAGATTTGCTGGGTTGGGATAGATAGACAGAAAGGATGGGTGAGAGAGAGTGAAGGGATGACAAGCAGAACATGTCCGCGGCCAGAATCGAACCGGGAACCCTGCGGTTACATGGTTGACGCTTAACCCACTACACCACCTAAGCGCCCCATGACACGCTTCTGTAGAGTGAGTGGAGGGTCTAACCTGTGTGAGAGTGGTCTGGGCCTGCAGTAGGAACTGCTCTGCCTCCCCCTCCATGTTCAGACAGAGCAGCAGCTCAGAGACAAACACCCCCACTCTCCCTCTCACAGCTGGCTCCCACAGACCACCTGCCCCTACAGGCACAACAGGAAAAGCCTTGAGCATCACTCATCACTTATCTCTTATCTTCAGCAAATAATCCTAATAATCGATTTGCAGTTACCCAGATCCTTCACTGTGGTAGACTGGCCAGGAGGAGTAGGGTGGCATTCCTCACCCAGCAGGCTCTGGTAGGAGGCGTACGGCTCGTAGCCTCGGAGGATGAGGAGAGTCCAGTACCTGACTACGTCTGACCTCAGCTGAGGAGACTGGCTCCAGCTTGTTGACAGGTGCTTTACAGTCCTGGGGACAGGCAGATGATATTTAGTTTGTGTTTATGGTGTGTGTGTGTGTGTGCGTGCATGCATGTGCGTGCATGCGTGTTTGCTGTGTGTGTGTGTGTGTGTGTGTGTGTGTGTGTGTGTCTGATATCCTGGTCAACTGTGTGTGTGTTATCCATGCTGTTACTCAGGATCAGTGAGGAAGGCGTGCGTCTGTCTCCAGACGTCACAGTCCTCCAGGTACCGGGGCAGCTCCTCCAGCACCACAGCCCAGTCGCTGAGCTCCCTGCTCTGCCTCAGGAAGAACTGGGCCAGGGTGAGTTGGTAGGCCCGCCTGGTCTTCCTCAAGCCCCCTGGGCCTTTCCCAGGTCTGATCCCTTTGGAACACAAAACGGTAGACTAGACAGAGCTGAAGTAAACCAAGTCAAAAGGCTACAGTAACAATATCTTAGGAGTGTTTTACAGTAAGGATATTATGTGTGTGTTAGCCGTATTCAAGTTGTAAATCAGGGGGGATGGTGGATTTTATCATATGGGGACAATTTTAGCATCCCCACAGCGTCAGTGACTTCAGTGTCAGTGACTTGGTAAAAAATGTAATTGCATGTGTGTGTGGCCCCTCGCCCACAGTATTGTACTCAATATGCGCAAAACTAAATGTTGAAATAGCAGTAACACCACGTTCATTGATAAAATGACATAAGGGATGGAAAGGGGGGATGGCAGTTTTAGAAGGGGGATGATTTTGACAGTTTTTATTTCAGGGGGGGATGCCATCCCCCCTCATCCCCCCTCAACTCGAGTGCTGTGTGTTAGTCTTACTCAACAACAGGAGGTCCATGGCCTGGCTCAGTGATTGGTGGCTCAGGCTCAGGGCCCCATCGGGTCTCTCCTGGACCCAGGGTCTGGCGGCAGAGCAGAACCTGGCCCATTCCAGAGGCAGTACCCGCGTGGACCCTTGGTGTCCCAGAACCTCCAGCAAGACCAGGACCTGCTCCTCAGTCAGCCCAGCATGGGAGAGGTGAACCAGGCATAGGACATCCCACACCCAGCCACCGAGCTCTGGAGAGAGGGAAGAGGGAGTGTGGCTAGAAAAAGTAATTTATCATTCATGTGTCTACCAAACCAGTTCGGCCAGGGAAAAAAAATATTGTATGTTTCCAAGACATTGCAGGCAATAAATAGCCTTGAGATAAGAGGGAGCGTGACCTGATAAAAAAGTGATGTTACTTCCTGGTGGGTTTGGGTTTCCCACTGATTCCGCCCTCTTCTCCTCTCCCATGCACTCTGTGGAGTTCCCTCCAAACATGGCTCCGTTCTCACTGAAACCCTTATACGCTCAAGCAAGCAGTGTCCAGTTTCTGTGAAACAAAGAGAAAAAAAGTCTACCTGTCTTTAACACCTGAGAGGGAGGTCCAGTCTCTTTGGCTGGGCAGCAGGGCACGCCTTCATGGTCCTCCCCATAGTCTTTGACCCAGCGTTGGATCACCTTCGCCCAAAGCTCTGCCATCGAGTTCAACTCCACGTACTCCTCCAGCAGATCCTCCTCCTCCTTTTCTCCCCTCAGAACGCCGCACGTCTGCAGCTCACTGGCCAGAGCCACCAGGGCTAGCGGCAGGCGACAGAGCTTCCTACCCAGGAGCCCTTGCAGCAGGGTTCTGGGAGGTTCCAGGCAGGGCAGGGTGAGGTGTTTGAGCAGGACGCTGTGGCGGACCCAGAAGTCCAGGACCAGACCGGGCCAGGGCAGGGTGCAGACATCCGGGCGCAGGGTCAGGCTCTTGTAGGTGAGGTCCGTGGAGGTGGTGGTGACGACCAGCTTACACTGTGGGGGTAGAGGGGCCGGGAGCCAGCGCAGCTCCTTCACCTGAGCACAACAATATGTGACACAGTCTGATCATTTGGTCTGCATGTCGGCAACCAATCAAAATGTTCGGACTTTTCGTTTGAAACACAGGACTTACGTTTCAACGTTGTTGAGAATCAAACACAAACTGGCTAGTTAAGCCAAAAAACTGCAACGCAATGGATTGGGTGAGTAATCCCCACTGCTACCTAGTTAACTATACACGTAACACTACTTTACATTGTTAGCAGGCTCACAAAACAAGCTGTGTTAGTTGACTAGCGATGTGTCATTGATTTTCAACAACGCAGAAATATATTCACATTTTTCGAAAGAAAAGTCTGATCATTACATCGGATCCCGACATGAGGACCAAAGCATTACAATGTGTCACATATAAGCAGATGTTTTTTTTATACATTTTTATTATCTGGGTTTCAATTGTTCCATCTCTTCCCGTTTTCAGCATGTGATCAATATGAAGGTATGGCAGGAACAAATGAGGATAGGTTTATGGCACGATACTGTGATTTTGAGGACAAAATAATGAACAGTTTGATAAATATGCAGTGGTCAGGTCAGGGCTAACTGAAGGAAGGTCTTTACCTCTGGCATTGAGAGTCCGAAGGTTCCAGTTAGCCGATCCAGTCCGTCCAACACCAGAACACAGGGTCCGAGAGCAGCCGCAGCAGTGAAGGCCTGAACCATAGCATGGAGAGACTTGGGCTCCACCCGATCCTGCAACCCCTCACTCCACTTTGCCTGGCTGCCTACAGAGGCACAAACCAACCCATACCAGTCAATCAACATCCTACACCGATCAACATGATGCTTGAGTTTACTGTACTATTTATTTTATAGGCACAGTACATAGTTATTGAGAGGCTGTTACATGGAGAAGAGAAGCGTCTTTGAGTGTCTAGAAAAGCGCTATATAAGTGTAATGTATTATTATTATTATTATTACAATAAATGGGGATATTCAACTGTAAACCTTGCCAATAATACTTTCTTTGAGCAGGAATCAGGACAGATAGATTCATCAGTAGCCAGGGAATTCAAAGGGAAAGTTCTTAAAAGGGTATCACTCAGGTAATGGTAGGGTATGGTAAGTATTGGTGTTTACCATAATGGGCCCGGCGTAGCTCCATGGTCAACTGCCTCAGCACAGATCTGATATCCACACTGGAGTTGTTGATTCCACAGAACCAAGGGATCACCAGGATTTTAGGGTTCTTCTTCTGGAATTCCTGAAGCCACCAGGCTGCCAGGGAAGACTTCCCACAACCCCTTTCACCACAGATCAGGAAGATGGACCTCTCGGAATCACCGTTGTCATGGTTACTGAGGGTTAGAGGAAACAGGAAGTATAGTTTATCTACTAACTGTTAAACTATGCTATAGTAAATTGATACTGACAGCAAATTAATTGTCATCTTTAAATTCCATTTGTAACTTTTCATTCTTACCCTGTAAACTGAACAGTTGGATTCCTTGGTGGGGGTGCTGGACCGCAGGTGAGACCGAGAGTAAATGTGTTCAGTGTCTCCACCACAATCGTGGTCTGGGTGGAAGGTACAAACCAGCGACACAGACCATGAACAGCACCGTCATGGCAACATCTATCCAGGGAGTCCTGATGATGGTCTAAAACAAAAGTTAAAAGATACTAAACTAATTTAAAGCCATTTAAATGTGGCAGTTTACTGGAAAACACAGTCAAAGTCAAGTAAAAAGGGTCTATAGAATTGAACTAAGTTGAGTTGCACAAAGCAAGAATTGGTCTGAATAGAACTACATTGAACTGGGCTGAGTTGACAAATCAACAAGTCAACAAATATACTGTATAACACTAGCTGAACTGACTGACCCAATCCCCGCTGGTCCAGGGAGGGGCCATACATCTGTTCGATCAGGACACTCCAGTCCCTCTTCACCGCGTCCCCCAGCTCCTGGAGTGTTCTAAAGAACCTAACAGGCTGTAGGCTGTCCACAATCCTGTTCTTCAGCGCTCTCATCTTCAGCCTCTCACGCTCTGTCTGTCTGGAGAACGCACCCAGCAATGCCGCCCTCTGTCCTCCTTCACCGTCATCCTCCTCTTCCCCCTGGAGCAAATAGTCCCTGAAGTAGAAGAAGCATCGTCTGGGGTCTCCCAGCAGGGCTGCCTGGGTGACCTGCAGCTCCGTCACAGAGCATGTCTGGTACCTCGCTGTTACGACCCAGGGGTAGCCTCCCTCAGCAGCAACACACAGGTTCCTCTCCACCCCAGAGAGGGCCTCTCGCTCTGGGCCAGCGTCTGGGAGAGGTTGGGCGCCGTCCTCTGGTCTGAAGGGGCCGTATCGATGGCCCAGGAGGCAGAGGAAGGAGGAGGAGTGGGTGATGAGGTCGAGGCCGATCTTCAGCTGCTGGGAGGAGAGTGGGAGGAGCCTATCGCAGATGGGGTCAGAAGGGCGTCGGCTCTCGCTCTCATCCCACTGAACATCTGAAGGTCTGAAGCGGGCGCCTCGGGCCTGGCAGAGGGCGTCCAGGTGAGGGAACACCTGCGTTCTCAGGTAGCGCCACTCCTGTGGGAGGTCTCCAGGTACAGAGCACAGCACAGGCCGGAGAGGACCTGTGTGAGGTGTGGGGGTGGTGGAGGAGGACCTTCCTCTGCCTCTTACCCACCCAGGGTCCATCTCAGGCCTCTGTGGCTGAGACTTGCTGTACTACTGCTGAACAGAACAGAATCATCAGATGAAGCAATGTTACAATGATGAGTAATCATCAATATTTGGTAGTGTGATATTAATGAAATGACATCTACATTCACACATATAGGGATATGGAAAGTTAGATCTTTACCTTTTCTTTTTACTGTTTTCCCCTGCTTTTATATTCATTCTATGCATGTATATGTTTTTATATATGTTTTTAAATTCACTTTATGTTCTTATTCCTGTTATAAAGCACTTTGAGCTGCATTTCTTGTATGAAAGGTCATAGGTGCTATATAAATAAAGCTTTACTTACTTACTTACTTACTTACACATCCATCCATCCCCTATAGTGAGTGGATAGTGTAATTGCTAAATCTGTCACTAATTAGTAATTACATCTTTGGCACGTTATTTAATATTTTAGAACATGTGCAATGTTAGGACCATAATAAGAAAACAACTCTGTACCACGTAGCCCATATGATTAAATAAAATACAGTCACAGAGATAATACCATGATATTGTGACATTGCTTTAGATCTCCATACAGTAAATCAAATAAATTGTTATTATAAGACTGAGATTTGCACAAGATGTTATGTATTTACCGAGTTATGGACGTTTGGATATTCACAAGAACTTTCAACTTAAAGTTGGATGATGGGAAGTGAACATCACATGTCAAGTGGATGCGAATACCGGGGTATTAGCAGGAATACGAACTTTTTATGGGAATTGGGCCGCTGAATTTGTATCTCTCACGGTTACACGCCTGTTAAAGTTGTGATGTTGGATGGTGTCCTGGCTGCCTGGCACATCCTAGCAACAGTGGTCGTCAAGGTAAACGTATGGAGCTTCCAAGGAAGATTCCCGGAAGTTTATCCACCACCCATTTTGACCAACAAATATTCACAATTGCTAGGAAATTAATTATTTCATAAACCCGTTAGAATTGTCAGCTATGATACTATAGCTTTTTTATCAATTATGATTTATTTTCATCTTTTTGTTCAGCCAATAGACACTAGACACGATTTTGACGCGTAAACTTGGACATGTGCTGCGATTGGAAGATTGTACAGGCGGAAGGTTCTGCGATTGGATACATTGTGTGCGTGGGGAGCAGCGATAGGTCCAGTCCAACTCCACCAGAACGGGAGTCTGTCTGTCTGACAAAGAAGTCTTCAATCCAGTCCAAACGCACTTTTCCGGTGAGCAAAGAAATACAGTCAACGGGGAAAAAAACAGGAATACTGTATCTATTGAAAATGAAGCGAGTGTGGGTGTTGGGCCTCCTTTGCGCTCTTTTGGCATTCAGTAAGTATCCGCAGCTTTATGTATTACAATTTCAACTTTTTTATTTTCTATGAATGAGCTGAATAATAATAACACAATAATAATAATAATAATAATAATAATAATATTCTGTACTAGGCTATGGTGAATGGCAAACTGATGCTGCCTGGTAGTTTGTTTATTGATGGAAGAATAACAATAATATTTGGGGTAACAATTAGCTTTAAGACATCACAAGACTGATGAGTAAGATTCTGGTACTTTCTTATCCCTCAAGCTAACTCCCAATACACTTTTTATTGTCTTATATCTGGAGGTTTAAAAAGGTTGTATGCTTACTGAGCATACTTTATTTTCCATTCAACGGAGGATTTTTGCTTTTTAGAGATTATATTACGTACAATTTCCTGCTTTATACCACAAATGGTGTTGTCCATCATAACACCACTCTGCCACACTAGCTACACATTGCTCACACACCTCTGCCCACGCTGCAATATCGTCTAGACTACCTCTTGATAACAACTACCCATACAAGCCGTGTTTGCTTTATGCAGTTTTAATCAGTTCATTCACAAGGTTCGGCCAAATGGAAACAAGAGAGTGTCAAGTCAGCATAGGTGCAACATTTTCTGGAGAATATTGTCTCTACAACCCCTGATAATACTCTCTGAGATATAAATGCCCTCTATGGAAGGAGGTCTCGTGAGTGGCTGGAAAGTCCTGAAAAGGCTTGGGGCTCAGACCCTCAGATGCGACTTTATGGTCCACTGTTTGACCCGTTACATGGGACAATATAAGTTATGAAAGTGGATCTGTCTTCTTTATTAGATTGCGCGGTTACTGATTAACATTCAAGGCTAGAAATTAAAGCTTTGAACCAAACAAATATAGCTCTACACTGAGATGTGTTCAATGTAATGTCCTTTTGTTAACTGAGCCCAGATTGCAGCAGCTTGCATAAAGAATTGATTACCCTGTGTGCCGTTATTTTTATAGCTTCTGATCTTTGCTGTCTGGTTCTCTCTTGACAATAGCATCCGTCAGAGCAGAGGATGATGATGATGTAGACGTTGATGGGACAGTGGAGGAGGACCTGGGCAAAAGCAGAGATGGATCCCGGACGGATGATGAGGTAGTCGAGAGGTACGTGTCTCTAAATATTTCAGCTCCATCTCTCTGCCTCTAAAACAGAGTACTCTTGTGCAGTGAGCCCCCCACACACACACCTTCTCCTTTTCCTTCTCTTTTTCCAAAACACTACATCTCTCTCTCATGACCTTAAACGCACCAAGCAACAGGGAGACCAATTTTTCCCCCCCATGTAGATTCATCACAGCTCTTATTTGGACAAAGGCTGAATGAGATTTGTTGATGCTGTTTGATTTTTGGCTTGACACCCAGACCTTCCATAAGCCTGCAAAGTGCACATGACCCTCTGCAATAGCCTAAAATAGCTAACAACTACAACATAAGGGGCGGCTGTGGCGCAGGAGGTAGAGCCGCCGTCTAATGATCGCAAGGTTGGCAGATCGGCGGTTTGAGTCCCGGCTGGCCACATGTCGAAGTGTCCTTGGGCAAGACACTGAACCCCAAATTGCTCCCAGTGAGCGGGCCAGCGCCTTGCATGGTCGCTTGCCGCCATTGGTGTGTGAATGTGTGTCTGAATGGGTGAATGAGAGGCTGTTTTTAAAGCGCTTTGGATAAAGGCGCTATATAAGTGCAGTCCATTTTCATAAGGGTTTTCCCTGATGCAATGAGCACCCCTTGTAAATAATCCATTTGGGGGGAAAACTTTAGTCTGAGTACCTTGTTTGTGCTTATCCCTGATTTCCCTTCTGTTTTCCAAGGGAAGAGGAGGCCATCCAGCTTGACGGTCTGAATGCAGCGCAGATAAAGGAAATCCGGGAGAAATCAGAAAAGCATGCCTTCAAGGCGGAGGTGAACAGGATGATGAAGCTGATCATCAACTCCCTGTACAAGAACAAAGAGGTTAGTGTCTCTGAGCGTTTCGTCAAAGTGGGGTGCGGCCGAAATAGTTAGATCGATGTACTGGTTTTGCAGTATCTAATTTAGCAATTTCAATCGTCAATCAACTTGGAACTTTTCCAATGTGCCCTGCCACAAGATTGATGTCAAACCAGGTTGTTGATGATGCGTTTGAATGAGGTGAACTGTCCTGTGTTAATGTTGCCTGTTTTTGTCTGTCTGCTTTCAGATCTTCTTGAGGGAACTGATCTCCAATGCTTCTGACGCCCTGGATAAGATCCGGTTGATGTCCCTGACCGATGAGGATGCGCTCACCGGTAATGAAGAGCTGACGGTGAAAATCAAGGTGGGTAATTTAACCTCTGTGTGGGATCGTTCTGTGATCGGCCCTTTCTTTCTGATTTCCACCTGTTAGCCACGCACTACTGAGCTTTCCGGAGTGAAACCTGAGACCGAGAGAGTAGTTTAAGGTCTCTGACCCTTCTACATTTACATCTTAGCATTTGCATTTTAACGAAACTTCCAAGACTTTCAAACGCCTGCATCTGTACACAGCGCACTTTCCTTTTATGAGTAAGCACACTAAACGAGGAATACTGTACATTTTGCGTTTCTGTTTTGGTCAAGATATGCATAGATGGGGCGCTTAGGTGGCGAAGCGGGTAAGCAGGGTTCCAGGTTCGATTCCGGCTGCGGACATGTCATGCACGTCATCCCTCCTCTCTCTCTCACCCATCCTTCCTGTCTAAATCACTACACTATCTGTCAATGAACTCAGAAAAAAAAAAACTTGAATAGACTTATAAGACCCACATGATTTAAACAATTGTCCAAACATCACTATGTATGCACTATGAAAGGTGGTATTAATGGAATGTTTTCCTGTATCGACTCCTCACCTCCCAGTCTGACAAGGAGAAGAACATGCTCCACATCACCGACACGGGGATCGGCATGACCAAAGAGGACATGGTGAAGAACCTCGGCACCATCGCCAAATCCGGCACCAGCGAGTTCCTCAGCAAGATGACGGACATGCAGAAGGAGGGCCAGTCCACCTCTGAGCTCATTGGCCAGTTCGGCGTGGGCTTCTACTCCGCCTTCCTGGTGGCCGACAAAGTCATCGTGACGTCGAAGAACAACGACGGCACCCAGCACATCTGGGAGTCCGACTCCAACGAGTTCTCCGTCGTCGAGGACCCCCGCGGTGACACACTCGGCAGGGGCACCACTGTCACGTAAGTGTAACCGCGGCAACCATTATTAGCCCCCTCATACTAGAATGAAGATGAGTGGAGGTTGAGTGGGGTGGCTGTGGCGCAGGAGGTAGAGCTGCCGTCTAATGATCGCAAGGTTGGCAGGTCGGCAGTTCGAGCCCTGGCTGGCCACATGTCGAAGTGTCCTTGGGCAAGACACTAAACACCAAATTGCTCCCAGTGAGCAGGCCGGCGCCTTGCATGGTAGCTTGCTGCCATTGGTGTGTGAATGTGTGTGTGAATGGGTGAATGAGAGGCCGCTTTGGATAAAGGCTATAAGTGCAGTCCATGTATGATATAGTGCAGCTGTTGCTCTGTTATACATGTAGCCTATGTAGTGGCAGATAACTGTGTTATAAAGTAGTTCTTATATTATGACCTCTGACCTCATTACTGGGTGCTTAGAATTGTTGTTACAAGACCTTGTTGAAATTGGCCAGAGACACAAATGTCAAACCAAATCTGATCTAATAAATGCCTCATTCGATTTGCCTCATTCGATTTGCCTCATTCGATTTGATTTCATTATAATGAATGATAATGTGTCAGCAGTCTGTCTGACTCAGGCAGTACACATGGGAATTTTGTTTTGGTTGAAAGACATCATTTCTAACCACTAACACCAGGCTCCATCTCTAACCTGGCTAAAATACATGTCGTTTGTTTTTAGTTTGGTGATGAAAGAGGAGGCGTCAGACTACCTGGAGCTGGAGACCATCAAGAAACTTGTGAACAAATACTCCCAGTTTATCAATTTCCCCATCTATGTGTGGAGCAGCAAGGTGAGTCATTTGTTTAATACTGTTTCATGCCGTATGTATTTATCCAAAGGGCTCAATATCCTGTAGTATTAAAGCACTTCTGTAAAATGTCTCTTTCACATAATGACCACTGATTTGGAGAAAAAAAGAGTTGGGAAAAAAACGGGTTATTTTGGGAATATATACTTTCTCGCCTGAAAACATATTAAAACTTCATAAAATGACATGTTAACACTTGTAGAACCAACATTACAGCTTTTAGCCAATGGAGGTTTAAAATGGAGGATTTAAAAACCCTGCTGCCGGCCGGTGTGAAATGCATTCTGGGATACTGAGATGCATACTTCAGTGTGAACGGTCGGCTGGTATTGGCATACTTATTATGAATTTAGTAGGCAGTATGCAGTATATACTCATTGAGTATGCTAGTATGCAGTATGCTAGTATGCCATTTCGAACACAGCCACAGTTAAAATGGAGACACAGCCATATTAACTTAAGGGTGGTCTTTATTTCCTTGTTCAGACTGAGACAGTAGAGGAGCCCCTTGATGAAGATGAGGCTAAAGAGGCAGAGACGAAGGATGAGGATGCGACCGAGGATGAGGCTGATGTGGAGGAAGAGGGGGAGGACAAGGACGAGGACAAGCCAAAGACCAAGAAGGTAAACAATGTCATTTCCTATGACAAACCACTGTGGCAGCAACAGATTCAATGGCTCCCCTAACATTTCTATTGTTTTGGGTTTGCTTGCTTCGGTGTATTGTTGTTAATGTCATTGTGAGGCTGGTGAGGCTGTATTCTCATTTTATGCACCCAAATTGTGGAATGCACTGCCAGTTTACATTAGGGATGCAACCTCAGCAAATATGTTCAAGTCGAGACTAAAAACCCATCTTTTTAATATTGCCTTTAAATGACTAAATGATTAAATTATGATTATATAATGATTGGAGCACTTTGAGCTGCAACGTTTGCATGAAACCGCTATACAAATAAAGTTGTTATTATTATTATTATTATTATTGTGGATGACTGTATTTCTGTCTTTCCCTCTCGCTGACTGACTTCAGGTGGAGAAGACTGTGTGGGACTGGGAGCTGATGAACGACATCAAGCCCATCTGGCAGAGGCAAGCTAAGGAGGTGGAGGAGGATGAGTACAAGGCCTTCTACAAGACCTTCTCCAAGGTGGGTGCCTCTCCAGTTGATTCAGACTCATTTAGCCAGCCGACGCTCTCAGCTAGTGATACTTAATCACTTTAAGTGGTTGTTCAAAGCAAGAACAGATGTTTGTACTCCCATGTTAATTCGGCAGATGGTCGTCTCTTAATTAATATGTTAAGTATTAACTCCCCTCATTTAACGAGCAGTTGTTCTCTTCAAAAGGCAAAGTCTGTATTGGTGTAATGACAGTTGGAGGTTGTTGTGTTTCCTGTATCAATAAAGACTTCTGTTTTATGGTACAGGACACAGACGAGCCCATCGCCCACATCCACTTCACTGCAGAGGGCGAGGTCACCTTTAAATCCATCCTCTTCGTGCCCGCCGCTGCTCCTAAAGGACTGTTCGACGAGTACGGCACCAAGAAGAACGACTTCATCAAGGTATTGTAGTGGATTCAGTCTGGTTTCTTCTCTATTGATATGTGACCAAGTAATTTGATTGGACGAGGCATTCCATGAGTGCCGATATACAGTATAACAGCACTTAGTCCTTGGGCCAAACCATTTTTCATTACCAAATTTTGGGCAAATTCTAGATGTGATTTTTTTATTCCTATATATCCCTAGATTATGTTTTGATATGATAGACCTTTTGGTTTGGCAGCTTATTAGTGGTTATCACCTCTTAAAGGTATGGAGTGCTTTTCTTCAAAACCGGAGTTTTGACAGAAAAAGTCCCCTGCCATATCTTGCTCCCCTTCGCATGATTCGCGCGTAGGCGTAGCTGTGCTGTGGTTGTGAGAAAAAAGTGCGTTTTTTTAGAGGCCGATGCGTTATTGACGTTGCGAAATTTCGCAATATGCACTCTACATTCTAAATGCAGAGTTAGAATAGTAGTACTATAGAATAGTAGAATAGAAAAAGAAACTAGAATAGAATAGTAGTACTATAGAATAGTAGAATAGAAAAAGAAACAGCTATATATAGCCTAACCATGCTGAATTATGTACCTGTATGATGCACTGACAGCCTGTGACTGTGAACCTGGCCGGACCCTGCCCTTCTGCCTGAGTTTGAGTATGATGCTGCCCAAATAAATGTTATTGTTTAGTGCTGTACGCTTTCGTGGTATTATATTGTGTGAATTATCATCTGTATGTTGTTTTTCTTTCACTCGACTAACCGCCGAGATAATACTTGAGACATGTACTTCCGTAAACATTATTTTGTTATTAGATTTTTTTACAATATCGGACCGACAGTCCCACATATAGCGGCTATAATGTCCGAATAGAGAATCTACCACCACCTAAAGAATGCTTATTGTACTTGTATCAAGTTGCAGTAACACTGGCCTCCACAGTGGTGCTGCTAGCAACAGGTGCATCAACGACGTTTGTCCCTGACCCAGTGCTAATCGCATCCATACCTGCGTCTCAGAAGCTGCATTGGGTAAAAGAAAATATGACATTTTTCGAAGTTTCGCTGAATTTTGTTCCTTTTTATAGGAAAGTTCCCGTTTTTGCGCACCGCTGAGGTATTTTCGCTTGCTCATTTTCCTTGTGTCTCACTGCCTACGTGTGACGTCAAAGTCATGTTGCTATTGGATACAGCTAACTATGTATATATTTTTAAATATAGGCCTATATATTAAAATTAAGGTTGACACAATGAAGGGCCACTTATTTTCTTTGTTTTATATTTTTTTTAAAATATTTTTAAAAAGTTTGGATCCAATGTTAGGGGGCCCCCTAGTGGCTGCCCCCCCCCCCCCGCGGTGCGTCGCTTGCGGGCCCGTCCGCTACGCCACTGGTGTTAGCCTACGTTCTGTACGGGAGTGGACCCGAATGCAGGACACTGAGGCGGAGGCAGATGAACAGTTACATTTATTTAGCCCACAAGGCAGTGAAAGCTGTAGGTGTATGGAGTCCGGTGGTAGGTGTGGTCCAAAATTGGGAGATGTTTTCTGATTTCTGCCGCCCTCAACAAAGTTCTCCATGAGTCCAGGTTTTGGGGTGACACCAGGTTTGAGTGCGAGTCATCATCAGAGCAGTGGATGATGCTGTCCATCATCAGAGCAGTGGATGATGCTGTCCATCATCAGAGCAGTGAATGATGCTGTCCATCATCAGAGCAGTGGATGATGCTGTCCATCATCAGAGCAGTGGATGATGCTGTCCATGCCGCTTTCTTGGCAGGTTGCTGCTGCATTCACCTGAAGTTGGATCCATCATTAGACTTACACTTACTGCTGATGATGTGGGTCTCTGAAATAGAGGAATACATCTAGTTTGACATTAAATTACCAACTTTATTCTAAACTAAAATATTGTCAGGGTGCAGTAATTGGGGCAGATCTCATTACAACTTAGAGGGGCTACAAACAAGGAATCTTCTGTAAATTGAATGTAAGTTACATTAATATTACTACAATATAAAACCCTGTCTCAAGCCTGGGTACACAACAGGCTACTTTGCTAGTTTAGCTAGCTAACTAAAGTGTTATTAACTATAAATAATAATAATGCATTTTATTTGTATTGCACTTTTCATTCAAAAGAATCTCAGAGTGCTACAGAGTAAAAAAACAAAAACATAATAAGTTAAAAACATAGTAAAAAAACACAAAATAAATCACAAGAATGAACACAGTTCAACAGTCAAAGGCCTGTCTTAAAAGAGTCCAGGCTCTGTACTGCCCTTAGCTGGCTAGGAAGGCTGTTCTACAGGCTCTGTACTGCCCTTAGCTGGCTAGGAAGGCTGTTCCACAGGCTCTGTACTGCCCTTAGCTGGCTAGGAAGGCTGTTCCACAGGCTCTGTACTGCCCTTAGCTGGCTAGGAAGGCTGTTCCACAGGCACGGCGCAGCCGAACAGAAGGCTCGGTCCCCCATGGTGCGGAGCCTGGTATTGGGGACCTGGAGGAGCAAACTGTTTGAAGACCTGAGGGTGCGGGTGGAGGTTTGTGGAGTGATGAGTTCTTGTAGATAGGGAGGTGCGTGTCCGTTGATGCATTTGTGGGTGAGAAGAAGGACTTTGTAGTCAACCCTGAATGAGACAGGGAGCCAGTGTAGTGAGTGTAGAACGGGGGTTACGTGCTTGTATTTGTGAACTCTCATCAGGATCCTGGCAGCGCTGTTCTGGATGTATGGCAGCTTCTGTATGCTTTTGCCAGGAATCCCGATGAAGAGCGGATTGCAGTAGTCAAAGGCATGGACAAGTTCTCTGCATCTGACAGGGTTAGAGTGGGACGGAGTTTGGAAATATTTCTGAGATGATAGAAGGAGGTTTTGCACGGGTGTTTTATATGGTCACTGAAGGTCAGGTGAGGGTCAAACCTAACCCCCCGATTTGAGACTGAGGAGGAGAAGGGGATGACTTGACCCTCGAAGGTGAGCTGTGATATGGGCGAAGACTGAACCTGGTGTGGGGTGCCAACAAGAAGAGCTTCGGATTTGTTACTGTTTAACTGAAGGAAGTTGTTGTTCATCCATGCCTTTATCTCCTCAAGACAGGTGGTGAGACATGACATGGCTGCAGAGGGGCTTGGGGCAGTTTTAATGTAGAGCTGTGTGTCATCAGCATAACAATGGAAAGACATCCCATATCTGGTGATGACTAGGGTTGGGTATCGTTTGGGTTTTATCCGGTACCGGTACCTAACCGATACTTTAAAAACGGTACCGGTACCAAAACGGTACTTAATTCGGTACTTTTGATTTTTTAAAATGACATATATATATATATATATAATAATAACACGGTCGACAACATTAAACAGCTTTTCACTTTTTTATTGCTGAGGCACAATATTATTAGTTAAATATACACTCAAATTAAAATAAATGAAAATAAAACTCCTGCTGACTGAGGCACAATATACATATATATATATATATATATATATATATATATATATATATATATATATATATAATATTACAGTTAAATATACACTCAAATAACAAATAAAACTCCCACCTCAGCAATTATTTTGCAAAAAGATCAGCATATTTGCCTTCTCTGGCAAAATACGACACCTCTCTTGACTTTTTTATTGTCATTTTGACTTTTTTTTTGTTTTGACATAATTGTCTAATGGCACAGATTTATAAACATAAAGTAAACAAATATTGTTTTCACGTCACTTTACCTGAAACTGAACGACACAGCGCGGAGCGAATTCCCTGGTAAAACTTTTCTCTCCCCCCGCTGTCAACGGGAGTCGTCAACCAGGAAGCGGTGCTGAGAGAACAAGACACGAATCTACCGGCATTTGACTGCCGCTGGACTGAGGAACACCATAGGCACAGCACATCGCCATAATAGCGATAAAGTGCGAAGGATTTTAAGCATTTTGAGCACTTCGCGTTGTTTTCGTCGAGTCGGGTGAAATGCAGCCACACTTTAGAACGCTGCTTCATTAGGGCCTTCGGCATTCTCGGTGACCTCGTAGCTAGGCTAGCTAGCGAAATTCGATAATATTATTATGATTATGATGATGATAATAATAATAATAATAATAATACAATAATACAATCACTAACTATATTACTACACTTACTATAAACTCACTCTTCTTAAGTTCTCAACACAACTGCTCACCTCACTACCACGACACGCACTGATTGGAAATTTAACAGGCGATGTCACGTCACGACTCAAGTCACGTGTGGTTGACTGTTGCATGACACCGGACACAAAAGTACCGAAATGAGGTACCGAAATCTCCTTTGCGATTCGGTACGGGTACATACCGAATGTAAAGTAACCGGTACCTACCGGTACCGATTTTCGGTACCCAACCCTAGTGATGACACGACCGAGGGGGAGCATGTAGGTGATGAAGAGGATGGGGCCGAGAACCGACCCCTGTGGAACACCACAGGTAACAGGGAGAAGTCTGGACTTGCATCCTCCCAGTGAGACGTATTCAGTCCTGCCAGAGAGATAGGACTGAAACCACTTCAGTGCAGAGTCTGAGAGTCCAATGGTGGTGTGGAAGCGCTCTAGGAGGATAGTGTGATCCACCATGTCAAATGCTGCTGTCAGGTCCAGGAGGATGTCATCAGCAGTTCATTCGTCACCCTTAGCATAGCCGTTTCTGTACTGTGGGCTGAGCGAAAGCCTGACTGAAATCTTTCAAACAGGTTGTTGTGTTTGAGGTGATCCTGGAGTTGGGAAGCAACTTCCTTCACTAGCACCTTGGACAGGAAGGCAAGTTTGGCATATGTCTTGAGCAGAGCAGTGGGAATGGGGTCCAGGGCGCAAGTGCATGATTTCATTCCTCTAAGGATTTCCATAATGTGGCTCTGTTGAACCTCTGTGAAACATGGGAGAGATGGCAAACTCCCAGGCGAGGGGTTGGTAGCAGAGGGAGACAGAGAGGAAGAGCTGGGCATCAGAGAGCGAATGTTGTTGACCTTGGATCTGAAAAAGTCAATGAAGCTGTTACATTGCTGCTCTGTAGCCTCAGTAGTGGGAGATGGTTGTGGCTTCAGGAGATGATTTATGGTGGAAAAAACTAGCTAGCTAGTTATAATAATAATAATAATAATAATAATAATAATAATAACTTGCATTTATATAGCACCTTTCAGGGAACCCAAGGTCGCGTAGTTATCTAACCAGCTAGATATACATTACCACTAACTCTAAACTAGCTTGCTAGCTAAAGTTACCTGAGGTAACTTACCTCTTAATATGGATCTAGCTGGGGCTAAGTTAATTTATTTGAGGAGGTAAACACACACTTTATTTGTTTTAAGCACTTTGAACAAATTACTTACCAACAAGGCATCTGCCTATGGTCCTAGCGGTCACCAGCAACTAGACTCACTCACTGAACATGTAACTACAGAGATATGTGAAACCTGGACATAAACAAAACCTTCAAAAAGGGTTTAGGCAAGGCAAGTTTATTTGTATCGCACATTTCATACGACAAGGACAATTCAAAGTGCTTTACGTACATTATATAAAGACAATACAGTAAGAGGAGTATAGTAAGATTTTTATTTTATTTTATGTTATGTTATGTATTGTATGTTTTATTATCCATATTCTAAAGGCTTGTTTTAGATCTTTTTTTACTGATTAGATTTCTATTCTGGAAAGTTATGGAAATATTTTAAGTAGATCATGTATCATTTGTATATTTAAACATAAAAATTCTGAAAACAATAAATGTACCCATCCATGGGTTTGACCTTTCATCTGCCTCAGTGTCCTGCATTCGGGTCCACAAAAAAAAGAAGAAAAAAAGTGCCCTGCCATATTCTGCTCCCCTTCGCGTGAGTCGCACGTAGCTCGGGCTGTGCTTGTGATAGAGACATGAGCCAGATGTTCTTTATGCGCCTGGGTCTTCTGAACAAGTAGAGACCAACCCCGAGTCGTTCAGAGCTTCCTACGCTGAGCTATGATAACTTTCCCGCACCTACCGCATATTACCTCCGGAAAACCGCAAAAATTAGGCATTCACCGGTAGGGGGTAGGTGCGGGAAAGTTACCACAGCTCATCGTAGGAATTATTAATCGACTCGGGGTTGGTCTCTACGTGTTTAGGAGACTCAGGCGCATAAAGAACATGAAAGGGCTCATGTCTCTATCACAACCACAGCACAGCTACGCGCGAATCATGCGAAGGGGAGCAAGATATGGCAGGGGACTTTTTCTGTCAAAACTCCATACCTTTAAGAGGTGATAACCACTAATAAGCTGCCAAACCAAAAGGTCTATCATATCAAAACATAATCTAGGGATGTATAGGAATTAAAAAATCACATCTAGAATTTGCCCAGAATTTGGTAATGAAATGTTCAATTTTGGGGTTTGGCCCAAGGACTAACTGGGACTTTTAACTATATGTATCACTCCAAAATGATCGTTAATACAAAGTAGCTAGCCTGCAGATGTTTGTGTTCAGGTTACTAGGCAACAGTCCAGTTGCCGAACATTTTTTGGTTGACGGAGCCAAAATATATGATTAAATAAACAAACAAATCATAATCTGTTGTTGCTTATTACTGTTAACTAATAAATTGTGCTGTAGAACTGTTGTATAAAAGCAATATCACACTCGAGGTCGTGCTGTTATACTGAATATCAGCACGGCTGTGATTGTCTTCGGTACGAGGTATAACAGCACTCCCTCTCGTGTGATATTGCGTAATTGAACACAAGGAGATTGATCAACTTAGCTTGAAGCCTTTTATTTATGAAGTTACATGACAGGAGTCTAGTCTAGTCTAGTCTAGAGTTTGCAACGTCCAGAGCCTCAGAGCCTCAGAGCCTCCTCCTTCTCTGAGCACACCCCTTATATACAAAGTCGACACCCTTTATGAGATCACTAATCTTAGCAAACAAATGTGGTGACAGGAAGAGCTAGAGTTTAGTAAGTACGCAACAAGTCATTGGCACTGTCCCCAGGCAAACTGAATTGTTAGCTACGATTTCCCAGAATGTAGAGATACAGACTTCAATTCTCAATATATTTGATATAAAACTACAACAGTATCATAACGATAATCAATACTAATCTTTTCTTTTATACGGATATTATGGTGTTGTATATATCGCAAGTAGTGCTATGTACAGTAACAGGGGATATGCCTTAGTTTTGTTAGTAGTAGTTTTCTGAGTAGTTTTGTCTCTGTCATTAACAAGCTTCAATCTCTGTCTCCCTCTCTCCCTAAAAGCTGTTTGTGCGTAGAGTCTTCATCACCGATGACTTCCATGACATGATGCCCAAGTACTTGAACTTTGTGAGGGGCGTGGTGAGTAATATCCATTGTAGATCATTCAAATTGTATTCCTCAAACACAGAAGGGGATTTGAATGATAAACCTCTGGTCTGTTTCATCAGGTTGACTCTGATGACCTGCCTTTGAACGTCTCAAGAGAAAATCTCCAGCAACACAAACTGCTGAAGGTGAGGTTTGCTTCCAAATCAGTCTCTTGAACAAACAAAAACTCAACACTCCACCAATCAAACATTCTTCTTTTTTTAAAACAATATTTTATTAGAAGGAAGTAGAACACAGTACAACACAAATAAGGAATGAATGAATGAATATTTTTTTTATTTTTCCCTATGTATCCACCCATCAACCAAACACCTATTGCCAATGGGGAAAAAAAGTATATAAATGACAGGAGTTAAATAAAATAAAATAAATAAACAAGAGTTAGGCTATATCAAATGCCCCCATAGCTCTGAACTAACATCCACAAGGGATGCATACAGTCATCTTATACTGTAATCAAAGGATACTTCACAGCCACATATACATACATACATACAAGTTACATACATACATATACAAAAAATATATAAACCTGTACCTAAACGTATCTACACATCATCCAAACACATCAAATACAGATCAAATGGTCTCAATCAGGGATCAAACATTCTTCTGACAACATACTTATCCCGTGTCTTCTTTTTCTGCCAGGTCATCCGCAAGAAGCTGGTGCGCAAGACCCTGGACATGATCAAGAAGATCGCTGAGGCGGAGTACGAGGAGAAGTTCTGGAAGGAGTTTGGTACCAACATCAAGCTGGGAGTGATCGAGGACCACTCCAACAGAACCCGTCTGGCCAAGCTGCTGCGCTTCCAGACCTCCAACAGTGAGACAGTGCTGGCCAGTCTTGAGCAGTACGTCGAGCGCATGAAGGAGAAGCAAGACAAGATCTACTTCATGGCTGGAACCAGCAGAAAGGAGGTGAGGGTCAGGAGGAGTGTGACGGACATGAACACTGTTCTGTGTTTAAATATATAAATGTGTTGTAAAGTGTATATTTACACTAGAGAGAGAGAGGGGGAGAGAGGAGGAGACAGAGAGAGAGGGAGAGACAGTGATAGAGGGGGAGGGAGAGAGACAGAGAGAGACAGTGATAGAGGGAGAGAGAGAGGGAGAGAGACAGAATGAGAGAGAGAGAGTACATTTCAGAAGCAGGGTCTAGGAGAGTAGAGAACATGGTCGAGTATTTTGCGATGGAGAACACTTACCTCCCCGTCCCTTTTTCCTCAGGCCGAGTCCTCTCCGTTTGTGGAGAACCTGCTGAAGAAGGGCTACGAGGTGGTCTACCTGACGGAGCCTGTGGACGAGTACTGCATCCAGGCCCTGCCGGAGTTCGACGGCAAGCGCTTCCAGAACGTGGCCAAGGAGGGCGTCAAGTTTGACGAGAGCGACAAGGCCAAAGAGAACAGGGAGGCCCTGGAGAAGGAGTTCGAGCCCCTCACCACCTGGATGAAGGACAGCGCCCTGAAAGACAAGGTCAGTTTAGATCAGTGTCCCTTTCATCACAGCCCTTATTTGGAAATATGAACATGAACATAAATGCCATGTTTCTCGATGGCTGATTGAGCTTTAAGTTTTTCGAAATTGATGTTTATTTCTGTTTGTTGTCTCTCTGCAGATTGAGAAGGCTGTTCTTTCTCAGAGGCTGACTAAGTCCCCCTGCGCCCTGGTCGCCAGCCAGTACGGCTGGTCTGGAAACATGGAGAGGATCATGAAGGCACAGGCCTACCAGACAGGAAAAGACATCTCTACAAAGTAAGAACCGTCACATCCTGTGTAGCGACTAGATTGAGTCAAATAGTAAAAAAAAGTCGCTGAGAGACGCAAGCAAGGTCTGGGTTGATGATTGTATGACGCGCCCAAAACAATTTGCTGAGATGAAAGGTACGTTTAGAGAATTTATTGAATTGTTAATCAAACTAGGTGAACGTACAAAAAGAATCCATAAGCGAACAAAATAAGAAAATAACAAACAATACGTAAATAATATGCAGTCAACAAAAATACAGCGACCCATCGCTCCCCTCTCTCTCCACTACCGCCATGCAAGGTGCGCAGGTGCTTAAATTACCGTACCAAATCACCGCCCATCACCATGTGACGTCTCAATATGGTGAATCAATCGAAAATAAACTCACAATAAACCCATTAGCCTAGTATACTAAATACTCCTTAAATCATATTCATGGCTCCTACATCCTGAATAATACTGAAGCCTTCGTCAATGTATGTAGTGTATCCTGTTGAATAATACAGCAATGCAATATTGTGTATATAATTATCACTATGTATTTAATACATGTTATTGTTGTTTTCCAGTTATTATGCAAGCCAGAAGAAAACCTTAGAGATCAACCCCAAACACCCCCTCATCAAGGAGATGCTGAAGAGAGTCAATGTGAGTTGACTGATTTGGAACCCTAGCCTTCGTACTAACTTTATGTATGGAACAATCCTAACACTGTAACATTTGGGATGGGTAATTCACAGATTTTCAGACAAATCACTGTTTTCCCTTCTTTCCTATGTGTACTCTTACTTTCCGTGTTACTTTCTGTACTTTTATTTCTGCACTGGTATTTTGTATTGCACCTTGTTTTAGTGTATTTTTTATCTGTTGTCCTCTTTTACTAGTGTTTTTCTGTTAAGCAGTTTGGGCGGCTGTTTTGTCGTTATAAAATGTGCTATATAAATAAACATGACTTACTTACTTACTCAACTCAACTGGATCATGAGATTTCTAACAGTGTGATTTATTGATGTATTGTCTTCCCGCCCACAGGGTGATGCAGAGGACCAGACAGCCTCAGATCTGGCTGTGGTGCTGTTTGAGACGGCGACCCTGCGGTCAGGTTACCAGCTGGCCGACACCAAGGCCTACGGAGACAGGATAGAGCGCATGCTCCGGCTCAGCGTGAACATCGACCTCAACGAACAGGTACGTACAGTAGCATCATGTGACAGCAGCTGGTGAAAGCGGGAGCAAGTCAGTGTTGTTGATTAATTGTTTCTCATGTAGATATGTAATTAGAATGAGCACAGGAAACTCAAGTCAAACAGCTTACACAATGCCTTTTATTATAGTACTGGTTACAACAAGGGGAAGTAGAGAATTAATAGCCTGCCCTATTACTCTGGGCTCAGTCTTCTTATAGACACAACTTTCCAGCCCCCCTCCGCCCCCCCATAACCTTGGCTCTCCAACATCACAATAACAGGATGCGCTGAGGACATATTGCTCAATAATTATGTAATTACAGAGAAATCAGTTTCTTAGAATTCAACATTTTCCACTTCATCGGCAACCAATCAAAATGTTCAGACTTTCATTCAGAAAAAAGTTTTTAAAAAATGTCAACGTTGTTGAAAATCAATGACATGCTCACTAGTCAAGCCAAAATATTGCAATGCAATTGATTCGGTGAGTAATCCCCCACTGCTACCTGGTTAGTGTAGAGTAGTGGGGATTTCTCATCGAGTCCATTGCATCACAAAGTGTGTGTCGTCTGCCGGATAGAATGGTATGAACAACTACTGTATGGCACTGGATGGAAAAATACCTTTGTTTACACTGTAGAAGAGCAGGTATGGTGAAGAGGACGGTGGCGATTGAGAGATATGAATGTGTTTATTTTGCTCATCTTTATTCCCTTACCTTTCATAGGTGGAGGAGGAGCCGGAGGAGGAGCCAGAGGAGGAGCCAGAGGAGGAGCCAGAGGAGGAGCCAGAGGAGGAACAGGCAGAGGAAGAGGTGGCTGAGGATGAGGAGGAAGTGAAAGCAGATGAGGATGAAGAGAAGCATTCGGTGAGATGGGGGGGCTGACTGTAATAAAACTGAAAAAAAACATCTGAATGTCATCTGTGTTAGTCTAACCTATAGACCTATCGCTAAGCCACGCCCCAAAATAGAAATTGTCCAATCATATCACAGCAAAAGTCACTACAGGCAGAAAACTCGGACAAACAACTTATCTGATGGTGAAAAACTTCTAGACGAAATATTCTTGTCATCTTTAAAAAACATGTCTATTACTTACTTGTAAATCAGAAATTTGAACTCCCGCCATTGTACGTCATTGAATGTCATTCAGTCACGGTCGGTCAGTCAGCGTTGTTTGTTTGTCCAAGTTTTCAAAGGGGGCGAGGCTTAGCGATAAGTCCATTGGACATCCCCAGCATCTTTATTAAGATTAACTGATTTTCTTTTCCCTTTTGCTCTCTCCAGGGTGCCAGTACACATGTTGAGCTGTGAGACTGAACCATCTTCTCTCTGCTGAAGTGGGGTGGGGGCACTGAAGGGTAGGGGTGGTTTTTTTAGGCAATACGTGTTTTCTGTTGTTTTTTTGTTTTTTTGTTCATTTTATACATTCCACATGACTGTAAATATGTTAATATTTAACTGACCCGGTTATGGAGAGTGGACTTCCTGTCACGAGAACCATTAAATGTTTCTGTAAAGGGAATCTCGGCTTTGATTTTTTTTTTTTTACCTGTGTCATGAATTCTGCTTAGAATTTCATTCTCCAAGTCTCCACCCTTTTTATTCATAGCAAAAGACATCACGTTGTTCAGTTTCAAGTCATGATAATCAACACAATTATGCCTGTTTCACACCAACAACATACAATTTTAGCTCAAGCAAACCAACCATCTGAGCATTTCTTTTCATCATCTAGGTTCTAGGCCTATTACGTACATTGAGCAAATACTACCCTCTAGTGGACTATAATAATACAACACAGGGCCATTCACATACCTGCATGCCCACACTGCGCACCGGAGAGGGGAAGGGAGATATGCTGCTGGTTCCACACAGTCCGCTAGGTGGCGGTAATGCGCCTTAAGTTGGTTGCCAACCGCCAATCAAATAAAAAGAAGAAGAAGAAGAAGATATGCTGCTGCATGTATCCGCTTGTTAAGTCGTGACGTGTTTCCGGGTCCAACGTTGGCTTAGGCGCTGTCTTCGAAATGCCAAAATAATAATAATAATAAATTATATTTATATAGCGCTTTTCCGAGGCTCAAATACCCTGACAATATGGAGAAAACGGGAAAGTGCTGTGTCCATTGTTGTATGAATAGATCCGAGTCTAAAAAACGATTAAACTGTCATTCTACCGCTGTAGTTCACAGGTACTCTGGTGCGGGGAATTTCTGGTTTGGACTCGGAAATGGCTAAACGTCACTTTTGACGTCAGACTTAACAAGCGGATACTGCCATCAACTGTTTCTTTTGATAGTGCTGGTGTATCTTACAACTACTGTCCATACAAATTGAAGGAATAGTCATTTTAGTTCTTACATTATGTTATTGTCAGTAGGTCATTGCCAAATAACAGTATGTAAAAACAATTACACAGTCCAAACTACAGTCAGTGTTGCCAGATTGGGCTACCTTTTGATCACACTGGATGATAATGTAAGTATTGGGGTTGAATAATTGAATGTTTCACATTATTACATTATATATTACATTACATATTTAAATCAAATAGTTTACATTAGGGATGCAACCTCAGCAAATATGTTAAAGTCAAGACTAAAAACCGATCTTTTTAATATTGCCGAAATAATATTATGACTACATAATTAAATTATGATTATAATGATTAAAGCACTTTGAGCTGCAACGTTTGCAGTAAAAGTGCTATACAAATAATAGTTATTATTATTATTATAAAATATGGAACATGGGATACAATCCATTTTGAAAAGAAAGTCCATGTGCTCTGTTATATTGTTTGACAGTAATGTCCTCAGGTGGATTTGAACCCACGGCTGAAAACACATCAAGAAAAGGGGAGTAAAAGGTCTCTGTTACAGGTACACACGACTGGCCCTTAGAGGAATAGCTGTTGTTTTAGCTCTTACATGTTATTATCAGTATTATCAGTAGGCCAATACCAAATAAGAATAGTAGATGAAAACAAAAGCTAAAGCAAAAACATTTGCAGATTGTTTCAGGGTTTTAATGTACATTTAAACACAGATTAATATGAATTTATATGAATATACAGATTAATATATGAATATTAATATACAGATTAATATATATTTAGTCGTTACAAATAACACAAAATTCATTTTAGAAAAACAATTCAATGCATTCACCACTAGGGGTCTGCTATTCTGCTATTCAGGGCAGTTCATCCCTGGGTGCTCAGATTTCATTCCTGGGCGGCCGCTGTTGCCAGCGTGTGTATCTGTCTATGGAGGACAGGAAGTCGTCATATCAGTACTGACCCACACACATCACACCTCATAAATATATGCCATCCATTAACACTTAATCAGCCATGAGCCTGTGAGTAAAAAAACTTTTCCTAGATATGTGCGTTCTACCACCCAGTATCCTTACATTTTCAAAATCACATCAGGATAAGCTAGTATAAAGCTATTTTGCAGTTTTTCTGTGTAGGAGGCAGGCTAATTTACAAGCCGGCCAACTAGTGGTCGTTGTGTGTAAATAGCAGATTCCCATTCTAAAGAGGGGGTCATTTAGTGGCTCTTTTAGGAGGTAAAAACGCACGGCTGTTCTAGTGTTAACCTCTACAGAGGGTCTGGAGCAGGGGAGGCTGGGGGTTGGAGGTAGAAACCGGAGGACGGACTCATTGTGATGCATGGAACGGAATAAAGAACGTTGGTATCAAACACAACAACACGCGTTTGAAGCCATTCCATTCCTCAGTCCATCCATTCATTCCAGATGCCATTCCTCATCCTCCGTTCCATGCATTAGAATGAGCCCGTCCTCCGATTTCTACCTCCCCCAGCCTCCCCTGGTGTGGAGGCGTCAGACTGACCCCTCCAGAGGAACACGCGCTCCTGGACACACAACGCCCCGCCGTCACCGTCCTCAGGGCCTGCTGGAGGGAGGCTGACAACCCAGGAGTGTCCTGCACCTACGGAGGACACACACACACACACACACACACAGTCACAGACACACACACACACACACACACACACACACACAGAGACCCAGACACAGAGACACAGAGACACACACACACAGTCACAGACACACACACAGAGACACAGACACAGCACAACCACAGACACACACACCCTCACACCATAGACCAGTCACACAAAGACAGACACACACACACACACACACACACACACAGTCACAGACACACACACAGAGACACAGACACAGACACACACACACACAGCACAACCATAGACACACACACACACCCACACACCATAGACCAGTCACACAAAGACAGACACACACACACACACACACCATAGACCAGTCACACAAAGACAGACACACACACACACACCCACCCACACACACACACACACCATAGACCAGTCACACAGTCCTCTCTGTTGCTGTTCGAGGTTCTATTACCCTGTGTGCTGCAGGGGAGGCTGGTGGAGGTAGAAATCGGAGGACAGGCTCATTGTAATGCATGGCATCGCATGAGGAACGTGTTTGAGGCCAGCCCGGCCTCCGATTTCTGCCTCCCCTGGGGTGTGTGTGTGTACCTCCCCCAGCCTCCCCTGGGGTGTGTGTGTGTGCACCTCCCCCGGCCTCCCCCGGGGTGTGTGTGTGTGTGTGTGTGTGTGTGTGTGTGTGTGTGTGTGTGCACCTCCCCCGGCCTCCCCCGAGGTGTGTGTGTGTGTGTGTGTGTGCACCTCCCCCGGCCTCCCCCGGGGTGTGTGTGTGTGTGTGTGTGTGTACCTGCAGGCTGTCCAGACAGGCTGTCCTGAAGGCCATGTTGCTGCTGCTGCTGACCACAGAGCTCACACAGCCTGGGCAGCCTGGAGACCCTCCACAACCTGGCACACACACACACACACACACACACACACACACACACACACGCACGCAGAGACAACATTTACACACACACACACACACACACACAAAGACAACATTTACACACACACACACGCGCATGCAAAGACAACACATACACACACACACGCACGCACATGCAAACATATACACACACACACACACTCATATGCAAAAACAACATATACACACGCACGCACACACATGCAAACATAATCATATGCAAAGACAACATATACACACACGCACATGCAAACATATACACACACACACTCATATGCAAAGACAACATATACACACACGCACGCACACACACATGCAAAGACATAATACATACACACGCAAACACAACACACACACACACACACACACACACACACACGCAAACACAACACACACACACACACACACACACACGCAAAGACAACACAACACACATTAGAACTAATAAGACACACTTAACGCAAAGCAGAAGATGCAAGATGTTTAATTTCATGCGTGTGTGTGTGTGTGTGTGTGACTTCCTGCCTTGAGTCTTTTCTGCTGGTCTCTCAGCGTGTTCTGCAGCAGCGTGTGCAGCGCTGCCATCACCGCCTCCTTGTTGTACCTCAACACGTCCTCTAGGTAGAGCTCTAACAGCTCCTCACTGTCTGCAAGGAGTTCAGGAGACAAAGTCTGTCTTTCACTTTAATCTTCCAAAGACCTGTCACTAAAAGTGATCTATATGATGTGATTAAAACTACTTTCCTGGATACAAACGTTGTGTAATTTCACCCTTGAGTGAGTGCTAGCCTTCTATGAGTCTTACATTTTAATTTAGCAGACGCTTTTATCCAATTACATCCAATTTTATCCAGCGAGATAGAATTACAGATTACAGAAGCAGTCTCCAGCCTTGGGCTCCTCTTCTTCCTCTGGGTCCGGGCTGACCTCCCTCTGACTTTTCTTGGAGCTCTGTGAAAGAAACAAGCGTTACAAAACAAAGTACCACGTTTACATGATAGGCCAATCTTTAATCAATGGAATTGGTAAGACACCATAACTCCTAAAACACTGTGTATGAGAGGAGATTGTGTATATCGATGACAGATAACATTGAACGGTCGTAATGTTTACAGAGATTATTAAATGTCAAACTCGGACAGGAATGTATAAAGTATAGTAACATCTGGTTTACCTTGAAGAACCTGACGAACCTGGACCTCTTCTTTCCTTTGGGCTCAGCCTGGGTCGCCTCAGCCTCAGATCCGGTCGGCAACACACACACCTGCTAACAGAACCTGACTCTACAGAGCCACTCGCCGTCACGCTGCTCTGGCAAGGGCCTGTGTAAGCCCTTCAAGAAGGCCTCAAGAAAGACCACACCATAATTGATTACAAAAAAAAGAAAGACCACACCTGAATCTATCTCGTGTCCAATGCCAACCTTTGGCCCATGGATGGATAGAAAACAAAAACAAATCTTAATTAGTAAAATGTCATTGCAAAATAATGTTTGTTTGTGTTGCTGTTTCTTCTTCAGGTTTTTGTGTAGTAACCTCAACCTATGGAAATTGTCATACCAAACGCAATCACTATATGTTCCAAATCATGTAGGTTGGAGTTGCTTTATCACTAATCATGTCAGATCAGTGATGATTACTTCAGCGAAGGGAAGTCCATGAGCCGTTCACTTGGCACGTTTGTGTTTGAACACCTTTATCAGCTTTAACATAGACAATGGCAACTTTTATTTTAATTATTCAGTACCGATTAACCACTAATGGCGAATCCACAGTAAAGGCCAATGTTGTAGACAGGTTAGCTAGTAGCGGTAGCTAACATTAACTGGCAACCAGTCTGTTAGGTTTGTCTGTTTTAACTTGTTGTGCACTAAGCAACCTCTGTCATCTCTAAGTGACTACTGTTTTGGAGAGCAGCCTCCAAGTTTGTCCCAATGCACATTTAAGATAGGCAGACCATTTACTTCTGTACAGATTGTTTATTAGTCTTTGTGTTTAATGGTGGATGTAGAACTGTGGCTATGTATAGTAAAAGACACTGTCAATAACCATAGCCTACAGTAGTTACTAGATTGATGTGAGGATGGTTAAATGTACAGTGCTGCTTGAAAGTATATGAACCTCTTGTGCAATTATATTTTTTTTTAGTCTTTACCATGAAATCTTTATTTAATCAGAACCAGTCTTTTTTATCTGACCTCAGAGGTTTATATTTACCAATTCCATATGTTGTTGGTTTAGAAGGAATCATGTGTGTAGTAGGAAAACTAAATTCTAAAGAAATTAGTGCAGGTGCAAAAATAAGTTAACCTCTTCAGTCAATAGCTTGTGGCACCTCCATTAGCAGCGATAACTTGGAATAAACATCTCGTATAGCCACTAATCAGTCTCTGACATCTGTTTTGAGATATTTTTGCCCACTCCTCCTTACAGAAGTTAGCCAGTTGAGTGAGGTTTGAGGGGTGTCTGGCATGAACTGCCAGCTTCAGGTCCTGCCACAGCATCTCAATTGGATTTAGGTCAGAATTTGACTTGGCCAATCCAAAACACAAATCTTCTTTATCCTGAGCCGTTCTTTGGTAGATTTCTTTGAATGCTTTGGGTCGTTGTCTTGTTGAAAGACGCAGTTTCAGCCCAGATTTAGCTCCTTGACTGATGGTTTAAAGTTCCGTTCAAAAATCTCCTGGTATACCTAAAAATTCATGGATCCCTTAATCCATGGTGGTCTCTCTTTCTCACAGTGTATGTAGTTGTACAAATACATTACACAATAATCATGGTCTGTTCTGTGCTCCTCAGTCAGCCCCTCTAAGAATGATGGTCTATCTACAGTGCCAAGTACATCTTTGTGGAGAATCTTCACAGAAGGTACATGCGTGTGCATTGTTTCCAGCACTGCTGTTTGTGAGACAGGTCTTTGGGTCCATTACAGTTTCATTGAAGGACATGAGAATGTTGTGTTCTCTGCAGTGGGAAGATGCCAGAGGTGGACTATGCTGTTCTTAGTGAGTGGTTTGAGTGGATCACACATAACATTGCCATTCCTGTGGATCTCATTGGTAAGCTGTCCACAAACGTCCCTGTAGGACCTGACCAAGTACTATTTGCATAGTTACAAATACTCTGCTACACTCTTAGAAAAAAAGGTTCCTTTTGGTTCCATGTAGAACCCTCTGTTGGAAAAGTTTCTTCAAAAGGTTCTCCCACAGGAACAGCCACAGAACACTCTTTTTTTCTAAGTTAGATAGAAAGCAACAAAAAAAGCAAGTTGACAGATTCTTAGATGTATCTTTCTGAAACGTATTGAACCTCATCAAAGATAGTTGTCATCATTATGCCTTATTGATACTGTACACTTCTATTGTCTTAGTTTATGATTGTGGACCTTCATATACAGTAGGGCTTAATTTCTTCCCCGTTGTAGTTTACCTCCAGACATCTCCTAAGACCTGCTATGAGAGGTTGAAGCAGAGATGCAGAGATGCAGAGAGGAGGAGAAGATTATTCCATTGGTAAGAGTTGAAGAATAATACATAATCACCACTAATGTTGTGGTTAGTTGGCTTCACCCCAACGTTTTGTGTCCATCATCTGCCTTTGTCTACCATCCTTCTACCCCCTGTATAGGAATATTTAGAGGTGACCCATCAGCTGTACGAAGACTGGCTGATCAACCAGACATCTTTTAAAGTTCCTGCCCCAGTACTTGTGAGTGATCAATCACTACCAAATAATGCCGCTTATCGTTTATGATATCCTGATGTCTCTTATTATAACCACTAATTGGTCATGCCAAAGAATCCTTGTTCTTCATCACTAGTTAACCTCATAGGAGCCAACGGACCCCCATCGGCATCCGAAGTGATATAAAGAGTTTACCTCGATCAATTCTCTTCATCGATATCACATTTTTTTCACAATTTTGCATGCTATACGATGCCACCATTTTTTTCCCGAGACGGTAAACACGGCCTAAGTCACATCCAGTTTTCTGGAGAATGTGTCATGTCCGGTTTCAACGCAGAATTTCCATACCATTGGTCGGCCAACCCCAAAAAATCCCCCCCCAAAAAAAAGAAAAAAAAGAAATCTGATACATGAGAAAGGTCAAAGGTCAAAGATGGTGCCAAAATATCTCCAAATGGCCTAAACATATAGGTGTCCGCCTAAACATACCTGTACTAAAACAGGTACAAAGTTGCATTTGCTCACATTACTAGCATCGACTTTGGCACAAGTACTAATAAGACCCTGGAGTACTGATTCCTAGATGATTTTGGCTTCGTTATCAGGTTTCCAAGGTGATATTCACTGTAAAAGCTGTTGTTTTTTTAGGCGGAGACTGAATTTGAGATGTTTTATAATGTTCTAGCTCTATTTGCTCTGACACAGTAACATAGATTTTGATTCTGACACTTCTACAGCCACCCCACAGGTGTTAGCTTTCATTTGATAACAATATCATTATGAAGGCCCTTGTGATTGTGGAGATATTATATATTCACTGTGGGCATGTCATTTCGAGCAGAAAACCAGAAAAATTAGGTGGATAAGAAGAGGTTAAAGGTAGAACAGTTTTCGTGATGGCAGTTTCAGAGCAAATATGAAGTATCTAATTATGAATACTTGGTCTTATTTTCTTTTTATGCATCCAGGTCATTTCAGCAGACGACGACCTACAAAAAATGCTTCACCAGTATGAGGAGAACAGAGAGAAGATTTTAGCAGCAAGCAATGTGTGAACCAACATTTACATAGTGTCCAAACAAGACCCAGAATGAAGAACCAGAGTTTCTTCTAACTTCTAATCTCAAATTCAATTTGATCTGTCACACACATCTGTAGACACACTGGTTAGATAATCTGAAGTTTTTAGCACTGTATTTGCTGTTACATGTTATATATGCAGGAACAGATTAATGAAGTACAAACTTGAATGATATTTCTTTCAAGGTTGCTGACCAACGGAGCAATGTATTAAGTGTTATCATTTACTTATTTTGTTGACAGAATAGCAGTCTGGAATCGTACTACAAGAACAGGACCAAGAGTCATTGTGTGAACCTATTATAATGCAGGTTTATTTATTCATTTTCCTAATTTTGGACTAGAAACAAACTATTCAATAGAATGCTATTGTTTTAGTAAATGTCTAAAAACAAAACAGTAACAATATACAATGTAATTGTGTCTTTTTTTCCTAGCACCAGGGGAGCCCCCCCTCCCAAATTTCGTTGTTTGGTACCTGTACTATATCAATGACAATAAAGACCATTCATTCATTCATTCTATATAAATTTAATGAATTATTATTATTATTATTACATCAAGGACCTCCTGGACCTGTCTTCCACCTCAAGGCCCAGGCTCAGGTCCGACGCCCAACTCAGCCTGAGGGTCCCCCGCACCAACCTCAAGAGGAAGGGTGACCGTGCCTTTGCGGTGATAGCACCGACCCTGTGGAACGCGCTCCCTTCCGCCATCAAGTCTGCCCACACTCTGGACTCCTTTAGAGCCAAGTTAAAAACCCACCTCTTCGTCAATGATGTTCCCTAAGTCTACTCCCTATTTGTTGTAAATTGTATCCCTTGAGATGTTCGTTTAAGTAGTCTGTGTCTGTTTGCTTTCTGTGTTCCTTGTCCTTGTCCTTGTCTTTATCTGTTCCTTTACCCGGGCTGCGCCCCGGGCCGATGTAAAAGTTGGATGGGGGGCGCATTATAAATAAAAATTAACATTAACATTAACATTATGTCCCATGTCTTTCTACTATGCTCACAGGCAAGAGAAGACAATGAACCTCCAAGCATTAAAGGTGCAGCTTTCTAAAAGCTTCCTAATGGTTGTAATAGTTAAACAGTAGCTGTCAGGGAATGAGATGCCTTGGAGGTAATATTTCATGTTCATGACTTTTCATGTATTGTGTCTATTTTAAATAGCTTTCATTGACACAATAGTAATAGGGATACATTTTTGGCTATATTATTCTGGTAGCTTCAAGTCACCTGAATAAGGGGGCATAATGACATGATCATAAGATTAGATTCAACTGTATTGTCATTGCAGAGTACAGGACAATGAAATGCAGTTCAAAGTGCATGTCCTTATAAACAAACCAAACATATAATAGACACATAAAGGCCAGTGTCCTTCCCTACAGCAGATTTTAGAAAACACTTTGTTTGGACCAATAAAGCACTCTTCATGTACCGTTCTTCATCATGTGATCTCATTCCTTGATGGTTACCGATTTATCATGGCCATTAGCACTAGTTTAAAGATACAATCTACATAGTGGACCATTAACTTTACAATAAGTAAAGTTATTTCACCATGACATGACATAATCATAATAATGGTTCAAATACGTCTCCGGTCCGTTCCACTTATCGTTCCCCCCCAGAACACTTCCGTTGTGAGAACACTTCCGTTGTCAGAACACTTCCGTTGTGAGAACACTTCCGTTGTGAGAACACTTCCGTTGTCAGAACACTTCCGTTGTGTTGTGAAGTGAATAGGCTAGGTGCACAATCTCCCTACTTCCTGAAAGGCAGCTGGTATGAACATATCCTGTCTCACTCTATTGGTTTAATTGATTAATCAGCTGTGCACTGTGTGTTCCAACAGTTTACCGCACAGCTGATTAATCAATTAAACCAATAGAGTGAGACAGGATATGTTCATACCAGCAGCCTTTCAGGAAGTAGGGAGATCGTGCACCTAGCCTATTGCAGCGTTTTCTTGTTGCATGTGTTGTCGGGGGTTGTATGTGTTTTTGACTTTGTATCGTTTCTGTATTTGCAGCGCGTTTGCTGTTAATGTATTTGTTTTGGCTTTCTGCAGCACGTTTCCGTTGAGCCAAGATGGCGAGTCCCAATCTGGGCACGAAAGACATTGAGCCTCTGATCCAGCTGGAGGACCAGGGAGGCTGAGCCTAGGGTCTAAAATGAGACCCAACAACCCCACCAAGACGGTGTCTTTTCAGATCCCCAGGAAGAACAAGGAACAGAGAGGTACGTGCGTCTCGATCTGGGGTCTAAAAACGAGACGCTAGCTAGCTAAGCTGTTAAAGATCAGCGGCTAAAGATGTGTGATTATTTCAATTTGACTCAAACAACGTACTACACGTTTCCTGAGTAGCAACCTACAAGATACTCGTGCTGGTTGTCAATGACAACGCTAACAAACTGCTGTATGTCTTTAACTAATTTAATGCTGACAGTAAAGTTGTCCAAATTGTCAACATTTCAGAGTGCCACAGGTGACTTTATTCACCAAAAATGCATAAATTATGATGCTTCATTTTGTAGCCAATCAAGGTATTATAATCTTTTTAGGCAAATACCACATAAAACACTTTAAAGTGGTGCATAAAACACTCTAGGTTGGGAGTGTTCTGGAATTCGTTGGCAGTTATTATGGATACAGACACTGAAATTGACCAACACAGCTCACCTGTCCCTCTGACCAACAAAGCTCCCCTGTCCCTCTGACCAACACAGCTCACCTGTCCCTCTGACCAACACAGCTCACCTGTCCCTCTGACCAACACAGCTCCCCTGTCCCTCTGACCAACACAGCTCCCCTGTCCCTCTGACCAACACAGCTCCCCTGTCCCTCTGACTCTTTCACATAAAAAAAATAATGTAAAAAAAAATAATCATTTAATGCTGACAGTGCTGAAAAAAATGCTGAAAAAAAATATTAAAAAATAATCATTTAATGCTGAAGTTGTCCAATCAGAGTGCCACAGGTGACTTTATTCACCAAAAATGCATAAATTATGATGCTTCATTTTGTAGCCAATCAAGGTATTATTATTTCTTACCACATACTTTAAAGTGGTGCATAAAGCACTCTAGGTTGTGAGTGTTCTGGAATTCTTTGGCAGTTAGAGAGTTAATTGATGTTAATTATTATTAATTAATTATTATGGATACAGACACTGAAATTGACAGACACAGCTCACCTGTCCCTCTGTCCCTCTGACCAACACAGCTCACCTGTCCCTCTGACCAACACAGCTCACCTGTCCCTCTGTCCCTCTGACCAACACAGCTCACCTGTCCCTCTGTCCCCCTGACCAACACAGCTCACCTGTCCCTCTGACCAACACAGCTCACCTGTCCCTCTGACCAACACAGCTCACCTGTCCCTCTGACCAACACAGCTCACTCTGTCCCTCTGACCAACACAGCTCACCTGTCCCTCTGACCAACACAGCTCACCTGTCCCTCTGACCAACACGCTCTCCAACACAGCTCACCTGTCCCTCTGTCCCCCTGACCAACACAGCTCACCTGTCCCTCTGACCAACACAGCTCACCTGTCCCTCTGACCAACACAGCTCACCTGTCCCTCTGACCAACACAGCTCACTCTGTCCCTCTGACCAACACAGCTCACCTGTCCCTCTGACCAACACAGCTCACCTGTCCCTCTGACCAACACAGCTCTCCAACACAGCTCACCTGTCCCTCTGTCCCCCTGACCAACACAGCTCACCTGTCCCTCTGACCAACACAGCTCACCTGTCCCTCTGACCAACACAGCTCACCTGTCCCTCTGACCAACACAGCTCACCTGTCCCTCTGACCAACACAGCTCACCTGTCCCTCTGACCAACACAGCTCTCCATCAATAGAATTTAGTATTCTTCTCCAGCTTAAAAACTCAGCTCCCTCGTCTTGCTAGGCTATTGGCCTAGTCCCTTTTCTCATCAGATCCTTAAAGCCAGAAAGAAGTTTGACTTTCTTCTGCTGGGACTAAGGGGTAGTGTGGCCGAGCGGTCTAAGGCGCTGGATTTAGGCTCCAGTCTCTCTGGAGGCGTGGGTTCAAATCCCACCACTGCCATATTTTCAAAGATGAGAAGCTAGGATGGCTCCACAGCGAAAGAGGACAGAATACCATCTCATTCTGACCTTGTTCCAAATCTCCAAACTCTTTTCTCGACTCCATTAAAGTCCATTAAAAGGGAGAGTGGCAGGCTCAGCTTAAAAAGGCCTACAGTCAGGTAGCGTGGCCGAGCGGTCTAAGGCGCTGGATTAAGGCTCCAGTCTCTCTGGAGGCGTGGGTTCGAATCCCACCGCTGCCATCTTTAGAGAAGCTGTCCCAATACCAGCTATGCATTTTATAACTAATAGCACTGTGATCTCCATCAATAGAATTTAGTATTCTTCTCCAGCTTAAAAACTCAGCTCCCCCGTCTTGCTAGGCTATTGGCCTAGTCCCTTTCCTCATCAGATCCTTAAAGCCAGAAAGAAGTTTGACTTTCTTCTCCTGGGACTAAGGGGTAGTGTGGCTGAGCGGTCTAAGGCGCTGGATTAAGGCTCCAGTCTCTCCGGAGGCGTGGGTTCAAATCCCACCACTGCCATATTTTCAAAGATGAGAAGCTAGGATGGCTCCACAGTGGAATATGAATGAATGCAACAATGGGGGTATATTTGTTTATTTAAAAATAGGGACACAGATATAAAGTGCAAGATTACTTGCAGGTAAGTACCTATAGTACAACGATATCAGACCTTTTTGCATAAATAGCAATAGAAATATTAAAGAACCAGCCTCAGAAATATTTAACTACTTTTCAGAAGAAGAACAGAACAGGAACAGGTACTTTATTTGTCTCACAGTGTGACACACACACACACACACACGCATGCAAGTGTCCACAGAAGAAATGTGTCCTCTGCGTTTATCCCAGCCATGGGCAGCCTGGAGCCGTGGTCAGCCTTCAGCCTCCCAATAGTCATAAGGGCCTTAATAAAGATAGAAATGATAAATGTAAATAAATGGCATTTAGGAAAAGACAAAGCACTCTCACACAAGTATACTTTTGATCAAATAAGCTGTATTTCCATGCAGGAAAATCAGTCCAATAACATGTGAATAAATGTAAATAAATGGCATTTAGGAAAAGACAAAGCACAAGTATACTTTTGATCAAATAAGCTGTATTTCCAAGCAGGAAAATCAGTCCAATAACATGTGTAGGAGCCAGATTTGGTCCCGTGAGGGCGCTTAGTTTGTTATTGTTTGTACCAGTGATTAAGCCATAGACGGCACCTAGTAACACATGGCTACTTGGTATGCAGGAGATCTCTGTCACTCTCGGTCAATGTCACCTCCCCTTTATTCCTTGAACCTCCCACGTCAGGTGGTGCGACTGTCTATGGACTATTATCCAATCACGTCTTCAACAATTGCACTCCGATACGACGGACCCCCTGTACAAGGCCAGGAACCCGGGGAAGTGCAAAACACACTTGGAGTTCATGAGGAGGGTGGCGAGGTCATGGACTGAAAAAACCTATGTAGCGGAGGAGGAGGAGGAGGAGGAGGAGGAGAGAGGAGGAGGAGGGGGAGGAAGAGGAGGAGAGAGGAGGAGGGGGAGGAGGGGGAGAGAGGAGGAGGGGGGGGGGAGGGGGAGAGAGGAGGAGGGGGGGGGGGGGAGGTGGTCCGACAAACCAGGGCAGCAAGACAGAGACCCAGACAGCAGGCTGGATGGCCGGATGGCCAGGCATGAGTTGGAACGCTTAAGGCCCACCAGCAATAACACACAGCCAGCAAGAACATGTAGGGTCTGCATTCGAAGGGGTAAAAGGAGCGAGACCAGAATGTGGTGCAGGTCCTGCCATGTACCCCTGCACTCAGGAGAGTGCTTCAAAGCCTACCACACAGAAGAAGGAAAAAAATATGTTTACACACACATACACACACATCTGTAAATACGTTTACACACACACACACACGTACACACCTGTAAATAGTTCACACACATGTAAATAGATTATTTTGGTATAATATTTGGTGGGTCTTCAAAGTTCAGCGAAAATGCCCCAAAAGTCTGGCAGTATGGCGCTCTCCGCTCTGAACATGGCTGGCAGTCAAAGAGTTAACTAGATGGATTTTAGATATATGATCCTAATAGGGGTGTATGGTTAATGTATTGGTTGAATATTTTATTTGAATGCACTATTACAAAAATATAGTTTTATCCTGTACATAATACTGTTAAAGATATCTATCTATCCGCAACCGAACAACACCCGCTCCAAAAATAAAGCTATATACTGCAAAAAGATCGACATCCCCTAATCCATTTGTTTGGTTTCTTCCACATTTGGCGCGAATTCTTGAAGCCCCGCCTCTACAGGTCAGTGCATGCGTCCTGAGGCAATCTGCTGTAGTCAGGAGTTTATGCGATTGTAGGCAGAAAATATATAACTATATAACTATAACTAACGACATCTACTGCTTCACATTAAGAGCAGTGTTCGACAGGTATTTGCAGCGTAATACCTAGCGACCAAGTTGTTCAGTCGTCAAACATGAGTTTGAGGTAAGTTCTGTCATGTTTCAAATGTCTGCGTTGTGCGAGCCTCGCTGCGGCTGTTAGCCGACTAGCTAGCAGACTTGTGATAACTTCTCGCCATCGACGTTATTACAGTGATATCGACGTTATTAAAGTGAGATATCGACGTTATTACAGTGATATCGACGTTATTACAGTGATATATCGACGTTATTACAGTGATATCGACGTTATTACAGTGATTATCTGTCGACCATCCGTCTAACTTAGCAAATGTATGAAATATTAACAGCTCGAAGGAAGAAACGCGCAGCGTGTCTACCCAATGTCCCGAGCCTGAGTCTGAGGCACCACAGGGGACAGCGATGGAGGAGACCACCGTGCCTGACACCGGTAGGGCTGTTGACATCGTGACGTTAGAATTATAAGGTTCTATCTCCATTTTTGTAAAAATCGAGTTTTTTTTTACATAATCTGATCCATTAGGTGTTTATTAATGCCTGTGTGGTGTTATTTTTTTTAAATGTTGACATTTTTTTGTCAGTAATTCATAAAATACAAAGGTTCCATCTCACAAAACATAATGGAATGTAAAAACTTTGACGCTCAATATCTCTGAACTAGGGATGCACCGAAATGAAAATTCTTGGCCGAGGCCGAAGCCGAATTTAAGGAAACACTTGGCCGAATACCGAATACCGAATGTGTATTGGCAGTTTTTAATTTTATCATTGCATAAACTAAATACATTTAGCTTTTTATTCATGCTTCTCAAAGAAAGAAATTGAGATTGAAAAAACTTTTATTGAACATTCCAGCAGACATCAGTCTATACCAACAAAGCACAATAAATAAAATAAATCAGTCAAATTAAATGTTTTTGTTTTCCCTGAATAGCTGCTGAAAGAAAATCTTTGTAGGCCTACAACAAAAAAGTGCATTGGGATAAAAGTGCTTTGAGCCTACTTTTTACTAGGCTACTTCTTTCCCCTCCCCGAGGCGTCGACCGTGTCGTGGAAGACCAGCTGAGTGACTTCTCCTCCGAGATGTTGGCCCTCCTCCGGGGAGAGAGTGTCCACCACTACAGCCCCCCTCCCAGACCCCAGCCCCAGGCGCCGGTCCACCTCTCTCTCCTGCCCTTCTCGGAGTACATCAGCTTCTACAACTCCTCCCTCCCCCTCCAGGGCTATGTCAGCAGCCTGAGGGAGAGCCTGAGGCTCCGTGTACCTCAGCTCAGCTCCGCCTCGGGGCCGCTGGGCGTTGCGAGCGGCCGCGTCTCCGTCTCTCTGTTGAGTGACGCTTCTCCAGCCGTACCTGAGACCGTATCGGAGCGCATACCAGTTTTTTTTGTTTTGTTCATTTTATACATTGAACATTGAACATTGAACATTTTATACATTTTATACATTCCACATGACTGTAAATATGTTAATATAACTGACCCGGTTATGGAGAGTGGACTTCCTGTCACGAGAACCATTAAATGTTTCTGTAAAGGGAATCTCGGCTTTGATTGTTTTTTTTTACCTGTGTCATGAATTCTGCTTAGAATTTCATTCTCCAAGTCTCCACCCTTTTTATTCATAGCAAAATACATCACGTTGTTCAGTTTCAAGTCATGATAATCAACACAATTATGCCTGTTTCACACCAACAACATACAATTTTAGCTCAAGCAAACCATTTCTTTTCATCATCTAGGTTCTAGGCCTATTACGTACATTGAGCAAATACTACCCTCTAGTGGACTATAATAATACAACACAGGGCCATTCACATACCTGCATGCCCACACTGCGCACCGGAGAGGGGAAGGGAGATATGCTGCTGGTTCCACACAGTCCGCTAGGTGGCGGTAATGCCAACCGCCAATCAAATAAAAAGAAGAAGAAGAAGAAGATATGCTGCTGCATGTATACTGCCATCAACTGTTTCTTTTGATAGTGCTGGTGTATCTTACAACTACTGTCCATACAAATTGAAGGAATAGTCATTTTAGTTCTTACATTATGTTATTGTCAGTAGGTCATTGCCAAATAACAGTATGTAAAAACAATTACACAGTCCAAACTACAGTCAGTGTTGCCAGATTGGGCTACCTTTTGATCACACTGTAAGTATTGGGGTTGAATAATTGAATGTTTCACATTATTACATTTTAAATCAAATAGTTTACATTAGGGATGCAACCTCAGCAAATATGTTAAAGTCAAGACTAAAAACCGATCTTTTTAATATTGCCGAAATAATATTATGACTACATAATTAAATTATGATT